>NW_015115805.1:23631-56519 GCF_001443285.1 Poecilia latipinna
GTCTAACCATCCATCAGTGCCTCCTTACAGTAATTAGATTTTAAGATGTTCTGTATTTTAAATCTGACTTCAAAAATAAAATCAAAGTGGGAATTTAAGAGAAACTGAATAATACAGTTCATACAAGAGTTTAGAGTGGTATACTGGCCCAGTCACTGCCTTTACATTAGACAGTCATCCACTTTATACAGCGAGTCTGCCCTGACACATGAAGACAACCATATCTGTATGGAACGCCTGAAATGCCAAAAACAGGTCACATAAAAAACAAAATCAATAATCATTTGTAATCTGGTTTTCTGCTTATCTGCTTTTTAAAACAAAACATAGAAGTGTATGGAAGACTATTTCTGCCATGAAAGAAAGAATAAAAGCCTCACAGGAAGTCACAGTGATAAATTAAGTTTCACGTAAAGCACCAGCACAATTTGAAATTACAAAGTGACTACGTCTTATTCTCGTAATTATGACTAAATTCAAAATTCTGACTTCTTCTCACAGTTATGACTTTTATTCTTGTAATTCATGTCAAACTTAAAAATTCATAATTATCACTTCTCAATGCTCTCAACTCAAAATTTTTATTTTCACAATTATGACTTTTTTTTCTTATAATTCACTGCAGTACCAGTTTGACAGTTTCATGATTGACTTTGAAACGCAAATTATAACTTTAAAATTTGAAATTATTAAATTAAAACTCTGCCATAAGTTCTACAACCCTAATTGACAATAATTGTCATATTTATTGACTTATTTTCACAATTGTAACTTGTAATTCCAACTTCCTGTTGGGCTTCTTTATTCATGGCAGAAATGGGTTCCCATACAAATGTATAAACAAATTAAAGGGGTAAAAACAAAGTCAGAACCAGCAAAAGAACCAAAATCCTTTAAGTTGGAGACAGAAACTCTGATAAAGTTGTGACTGAATGTTGTGGAGGCGAAGGCAGCGGCTGCCTCCTCCACCAGCGGGGGGTTTGGTGAGATGTTCGGACGATGGTGGGTTTCCATAAAAAGCCGATTCTCTCTCCTGAACGTAGAAGGAGGTGGTGAGGGTCGGCCATCTGAACGTATCATTCCAACCACACCACCGCCTCTTCGTCGCTGTCTAGACTGTGATTAGCAGCTGGTGGCGAGCCACACTGATGGTTAGTGGTTAGAGTGGAGACGAGCTGATGCTCTGAACACCAGGCATAGGTTTTCTGTAATTTACAGACTGTAGAGCGAAGCTCTTTCAAAAGGTGCTAATTTACCAATGTTTGTTTGTAGATCCGTATAAAAGCAAAGCTTTTCTCTTAAGCCTTCATAAAATGTGACCACATGAAAAGGAATCAGATTCCAGTTTGGCTCCTGTCAGATATTTGTTTAATCCTGCAGGAGTTAAGTCAATAGTTTCTAAAACTGGTGGTTATTAAAGATTTTAGGCTTTTTAAAAAAATTGTCACTTAGCTCCTTATAGAGCAGCGGTCTGCTCCCTGTGGCCACTTTTGCTCTTACAAAACCAAAAAGGAAATGGTTGAATCCAGTAAGAAAAGATTGTTTTAGGAGTTTTGCTGTAAGCTTTTCTGCAAAATCTGCATGTAACATCTGCAACAGTGTTTTAAAAGCAAGGAGCTTTAAACTTTGCTTCCTAGTTTACTTTATTTTCCATATTTGTAGAAACGGCTTGCCGTATTCTACCAAATTGTTTTTTTCTTTGTTTTACAATTTTAAAATAGATTTTGCTTTGGCTTCCTAAAACATTTTGCAGTGCATATTTATAAATAATAAAATAAGATTTTCATTGAAAGAAAATGCAACAGCAAGTCTTTTCTCAATTATATAGAATTTCAACATGTCAAAAAAAAGAACATTTTTGTTATAATTTTTCTACATAAATATGAAAATGTAAATATGCATGTTGGAGTATAATCCAAACCTTCTCCGGTGTCAAAAACTGGCAGCAACTCTGGTTCTGATCAATCTTTCTTTTTGATTCAAAGTCAAAAACGTCATTGAAAATTACATACTTTTCTATTCCAAACATGGAAATGAACATAATTACAACAGATGAAAAATAGCTCATTGGAAAAACAGACAAGTATATTTTGCACCAGGGAATGATTAGAAAAACTGCATAAAAATAGAAATCAAATTGCAGTAGCAGAGTATCCAAAAACGCCTTTTATTGAAAATCTATGCCACAGAACAAACTGAAGGGACAGAGATCATTTTATTTGGTTTAAGAGAAATCAGAAAAACATTATGGATAAAAATTCACTCCAGAATACATAAGAACAGCAAAATGATTGTAATGAAACCTTCAAAGTTGTTCTCAGGAGGGTTAAAACAGTTTTACCTGAATAAGAGGATAGTCTTCAAAAATGTTAATGCAGCATTAAGCAACAGGTGGGAGAGGGGGAGTCTAACGCTATGCTCCATGCAGCAGGGGAAACTCCTGTCACTGGGAATAATTTACAATAACAGTTTTAGTCATTGTTGAAAACTAACCCTAAATATAATTAATGATCCCAGCTCAGAAGTTTTAAATCGCCTCATTAATCTTTAGTTTCCTGCACAATTTGTGGTTTTCTGCTCTTCCAAAAGAGTTGGAAAAAGCCATGAATAAAGTACTTTAAGACATGCGGTTTGATCAGGAACAACAGGATAACAGCATGTTTACAAAACTGGCTCAGGATTGCAGGAAATGTTGCAGCATGTTGGTGGAACCACTGAGGAAGCAGAATGTGAAGCAGAAACACCAGTCAGAGTTTAAACTGCTTCCAGAAAAATCTAATTTACACGACTGAATCGACAGTTTTATGCACTTACAATGACTTTTCTGTCAAGCCACACCAGCACACACCCAAACATATTAATTCCCATTATATTTTGTCTCTGACATTTTCTTTCCAAATGGAATTGAAGTGTCTCCTTAACCTGTCATATCTTCTACATAAAACACGGCAGACCCATAAAGTTTTACTTGTGTGGCCAATAGATGGTTCCCACATTCACGGTTCAATCATTTTTTGAATTAAACTCACAGTTTTCACACATTGAAGCCTTTTTTCAGGCTGCGTCTGTCGGTGTGCCCAACGTTTTCCTCCCAAAAGGAGGGAAGTAACCATAGTAACCAGTAACTCACTTTTTTTTGTTGGTTTTCCTTCATTTTATGCCGATATTTTCTGTGGGTTTGTCCAGGAGGTGCATCAATACTTTGGCATATGTCCTGTTACCTAGCAACCGTGATCGTCCTAAATACTAGCTCGTAGAAATGTTTTAGTTTTGTATTACTTAAGCAATCAATTCAATTCTCGTTTTTTTTTTTTTTTTTTTTTTTTACAAAAATATAGGTAGCAAAAAAAGACGATTGTTCAAGCTTTTAATTTTTGTTGCACCAGATTTACTTTTTTGTAAAATTCTATAGAAATCCAATTTTTATAAATTTTTTGCTCAACTTTTAGCTGTTTGAATGATTGATGCTAATGACGTTTGGTTTTCTGGTGCCAAACTGGTAGTTCTGCTCCTTGCTGAGCCGTTTGGAGGTCGGTCGGTCTCGCTCACTTCTTTAGCCTAAAATAACCAGAGGTGACACAGTTTGAAGCCGTCTTAATGACACAATGTATGTCTCTGAAAAGTTTAGTTTCACCTGCTCAGCAGAATCATTTCCTGCATAGAGAGGTGCTAGGATTAATTTACACTGTTTTGTTAAAACCCAGAGTTACCTGCTGAGAAGCTAAAAGAAGAAACTCAGTTTGCATCTTTAGCTTTTTCCTTGCAGAGTGACGTTAGGCGTAAGCGACCCAGGCTGTTGCCCTTTAGCCTGACTGCTGGTACAATTAAAAATAATCTGCCTGGGTGAGGAGCACATTAAGCCCCGGTCCAAGATTTTTAAATGAAGAAAAATGGGGCTCATTGAATCCAATTTAAATGTGTCTAACAGACTGGGGAGAAGAAGCCAATTAAACGGCATGGATGTGTTTTCTGTTCAGCAGCCCAGTGTGGACTCTCTGCTCTTTACGGCAGGAAAACAAAAACTTTTATTTAATTAGAAGGTTTTTCTTAAAGTGACTTTTGTTGCTTCTGCTCTGGTCTACAAAACTTAAAATTATGTTAAAATTGATTTCCTAAATAACTCTTTACTTTAATGTTATGTTTTTCTCTATCATTACCAAGGACGCCTGTCCACATCACTGATCATTCGTAAATCAAAGGAACTGAACTTCCATATTTGATTCTTGTAGGTATAGAACAGTTTTAAATAGTTTTTATTTCTGAGCCCCGTTTAATCAAATTCTAGTTTATCTTAGAAAGTCGGTTCATTTTGGGAGGTGTGAATGCGTAATCAAACTGTGGACCAAAAATTGAGCTCTAGTCCGCCTACAAACCTCGGTCTCTGTTCGGTTGAAGTGAACTCTGGTGCAGTTTGAATGTACATGTGAACGCCAAGTAGATCGGAGATCGCTCCAAAAGCAGGAAGTGCACTATAGCGCAGGGCATTCTGGGTAAATACAACCAAAAGAAGTGCACAAGTCTAGAGGTAGCTGGAGAAATGGCTCATGATCTTTATCCAGCGACAAAAGAGAAATCCCACAACCACTAAAACTTAATTAAAATGAAGACTAAGCAGCCATTGTTTAGGCTGGAGAAGCCCAGCGATGTTGTAATGGTTCTGCTGGAGATTCTTCAACTCCCACTGGGTGTTTAAATCAGCATCCTTTAAGGCTGGTAGGATTTACATAATTTAACACCAAAATTAAAAAGTGGTGAGTGATGCAAGCTGCTCCTCCTGAGGGGAAAAGCTGGTGAAAATTTCCCTAATTTGAGGTTTGATTAATTTTTGTTTGCTTTGTTTTTATCTTTATAATATTTTTGGTTTTCCCTTCTGAAATTCAACTTGAAAATATATTCCACATAGTTCTAACTCATGGGAATTAAAGTGACGATAAACTGAAATGATAGTCAAACATTTTTGTAAAAAGTCCATCATTTAGACAGAAGCCAGCTGAGCTGAAACTGCGTCCTGGTTTTATCATCCATCCATTCGTTCTGCTGATTCATTATTCCCTGAAACCGTCTTCTCCTCACCACCTCTGGTTTCTGGCCCATTGCTTTGCAGACTTTTTCTATTAACATTTCCATTTTTTTCCTTCTCTGTCTCAAACGATTCCCATGCTTTGGAATATACAGTCAGCATATTTTGCAGGATAATCAGACGAGGGATTAGAGACTTATGGTTCAATGTGATTTCCCTCGTTAACTTTGTAAGAGAGCAGAAGGCCATATTTTCTGAGCGCTGTTTAACCAAGAGATATTATCTGTCGCTCTGCTCTGCTTTTTAGAAATATCACCCAGAGACCTTCTTCTCGGTCTCTAAAGGCTCCACTAATCTCACCTTTAAGTAGAAGAATAATTTGGTAATATTATTTCATTTAATGCATATTAACTCTGGGTGAGAAATTGTTCCCATCTGTGGATGGGAACAATCCACAGATGGATTGTTGCTGTGGTTTCTACACCCCATAATATACTGCTGAGCTCACTTTTTAAACCAGCAAACCTAAGCTCATAATCACTCCAGTTAAAGTTCCTGAACCCCCTGAACTTCATGCTTTCTTTCTACCTAAGAGACCACTCAAACAGGAAGCAATGCCTCAGTCATTTACGGCTCCATTTTCAGGTTTCAATGGAAACTGAAACCATTTTTAACCAAAGAGGACAAAATATCATTTCACCAAAACCCCCCGACATGTAAACCATCACTGACTGCACCTCTCTGTTTCCATGAAGTTGATTTAATTTAAATAAAGTGAGGCTCACTATGGGAGCCTAAATGATGGGTTGCAGACATTAAACCACCCCACCAGGCGAGCAGACACGATGAAGACGTCTTGTCCTGCGTCCTTCTCGTCAGTGTGCCAGTTTTCAGTTCTAAACTTATCTTCTCGTACTTTTAATGTATTCGTGTTTGTGCGTCAGTGAGGCTTTGCTCTTGTCCATTTTCCAGCGCACACCCACAGCCCTTCTGTCCACTTCCATACCAGCGTATGCACAAACCGTCACGTCCAACTTTCTGTCAGGTTACAAAAATCAGAGCCTTTTTCTGTCAAACAATACAGACGATAATTATCGGAGGCAGTGATGAGTGGCAACCTGAAGCTGTTCTTTCCCAGAACACATGACTTTCTCATGTCTTAAATAGTTTACTTTTCCAGAATTTACAGACTTTCCAGGAAATCACTTTACTTTTTTAACCATGACTGGAATTACCTGGGTGCTTTCTCACATTTCAGGTTATTTTATTAGATTACACAGGATCCCTTTGAGTTACTTTTTTGAACTTCAGATGTTAATTTAGTACTAATTAATAATTTGTTGTTCACTTAGTTACTTTCTAGAAACTAACTGGTTACTTTACTTAAACTTAAGTTACTTGCCTGAATATCTGAGGTTCCAAGAAACTTAACGTTTGTTACTTTCAAGAAACTTTGAATATTTGTTCTTGGAACTCGGTGATTAACTTTAAGGAACTAACATTTCTGCTTTCTTGGAAATCACTCTCAGGCTCTAAGGTTTACTTCAAGATTTAGTTGTTGTTTTTTTGTCCCCTGTAAAAATGAACATTTTAATTCCCTGAAAACTAAAAAGTACTTTATCTTTTGCAGAAGCTTGATGGTGCAGATTACAACTTTTTTTCTTCTTTTTTAGGTATATAGTTAAATATTCAAATGAAAATACAACTTTAGAAGCCTAAATACCTTAACATGGTATCTGCTAGGCAGCCAATCCAGGAGTGCCGTTCAGTTTCCTTAGAGCTGATTGGCTGAACCCATTAAATAAAAATGCTTTCAATATTTACTCAAGGTAAATGTTTAGAGAGAATTGCAGACTAAATAACGTTTGAAAAAAGTGTTTCTGTAAGATTAAGATGCTTTGGATAAAGTAAAGGGAGAAAATCATAAAAACATGAAATAAAGGTTCATTGAGGATTTTCTTTTAAACATGACAAATATTAATAGGAATCACATTTTCTTTTCTGAATCAGTGAAAGGATTACAAAGTAAAACATTACTCTGTGTAAGTCAACTCAAACTGGGACTTTTTTTCACACTCAGAACTTTCTCCTCCGATTTGTAAAGTGCCAGGCTGGCTTATTAAACGTTATTCCTCACGACGCATTAATATGTTTTCATTTTGCGCCGTCACTCATTTTATGGCTTGGAGACGTGCAGCTGTGCAGATGGTTCTGTTCGATGTGCGGAGCGAGAGCCGTCCCGCGCGGCGTCTCGTGTTCTGTTTGGACGGCGCCGCGCCGAGGGGCGAGCGAGGCGCGGAGGCATGGTTCGAGTTAGGAGTTTCCTCTGGGGAGGCAAAGACAGATGGAGGAAGGGACACGAGAAATGTACTGAAGGAATTAAGGTTTTGTAAAACATTTGTTGTGTGCTGTTGAAATCCCTGGGAGACGTCTGAATAGACCTGATGAAATGTGCAGCACGTATTTCATCCATAGTTTTAATTTCCTGGGTTTAGCTTTTGTGTTTAATACTTGGATGAAACATATTTGACACACTTAGAGAAATCGGCAGACAGAAAATGACACGGTTGAGAAGGATATTATGCCCTAATAGTCCTAATGCCCGATTTTTACATTTGCCATTAAACATGACTTACTTAGCACTCATGCATTATTAGGTATTTAGTTGTTGCTGAAGTGTCATAAAAATGGATCAGGAGACAGTTTGTAATGGCTGAGAATGTCCTGATCATTAAACAAACAGATTTTAGGGCCTGGAGGCTATTTCTCTAAGCAATTAAATTAACTTCTGTCTCCTTTTTATAGATTAGTCCATAATAATTTTTATGAAGACTTCTCTATCAAATATGACCAATAAAAATATAAACATGCTTCATTTACACCCCCTGCTCATACAGCACCGTTCCCTACTCAATGTGTTATTTAGTCACACACCATAAGTCAATGTTGGGGGGCAGCAACTGCTACCAAGCTGGTTATCTAAATAATCTATAACTTATTTTATTCAGTGCATTTCAGTTATTCCTGCAAGATTTAGACAAAACTTTACTGCCTAGTTTTCCAACTTTTCTGGATTCCTGCATTGGGAAGGAGGGCGTTCGTGCTGCATAGCGTTCCGCCCTCCGTCAGGCCGAGCCGTAAACCTCGAGAGGGAACCTAAAGGGTGGAGGGTGAGGAGCTTAATAAGATGCAGACACACAACATATACAAAAAGTAAGACTCTCATTTTGCCTCCAGGTCCTGACCTGGCTTTTATTTAAAGCAAAAGTTCACCTTAAAAAGTTTGTAGACTGGATTCTTTACACATTTTTCATGTTCAAATGTCCATAAATCTCAACGTTTATTTGCCGGTTTTTAAGTACTAAAAGTCACTATGAATCTATATGTGATGCTTCTACAGTCAGGTTTGACAAACAGGATTGATGGATGGATGGATGAATAACGGGGCTTCACACCTTTTCGTACAACGACATAAGGATTAAAAGCTTGAACATTTTTTCCATCCCCAACTCAAATAGACCTGAGATGTACTAAAATACTTTTCCACAAGGACCACATGAGAACAAACAGGGGCTCCAACTCCAGTCATCAGCAGCTATAAGCTCCTTCTCTGCTGGTAAATCTGGGCTTTGACCAGTCCTTCCCAGTCCAACCCCACCGGATTCGTCTCCGTTTGAAGAGCCTGTGTGCTTCTTCCTTTTTATGGAACGATCTAAGGGGTGCCATAAGATGAGCCCAGCGATTGATTGGCAGCAGACTGCATTCATGGACTGGCCCATAGATTTGCATCATCAACAACATCTCAGCCACCATTTTCAGTTTGCAGTGAGACCATGGAGATTGGCGATATTTCCGTAGTCAAAGGGTTGAGGACCAAACCTTTTGAACGGTGGCATCGACTGGATGGGGCAACCCACAACAAACAAATATGCAGAGCGATTTTGTATAAACTGGCTGCCCAAAGATAAACACAAAATGACAATCAGAGTGTTGACCACAGCGTCTCACTGCCCACCATGTTCCCACATTTCCCCCCCACATTCCTGCCAGTATTCACACCCACTTAGTGTGAACACTCTGCTGATGGAGACACACCCAGCTGGCTAGAACCAAATCAGATATGTGGTTCTGCTTTGAGACTTGACACCCCAGAATCAGATAGTTGAATTAAATCTTCAGCATCAGGTTCAGCAGAGGCCTGGTGGGAAGTCGTTCGATATCTTATAACAGGGATGCAGCTGCAGGCAGCAGCTCTTAAGGACCAGAGTTATAGACGCCTGGTGTAAAATAAAACGAAACGTTCAGAGTCTGAATTCACTCCATGCTGACTTTGTTATAAAATAATTCAGGTCAGATTAGACGGCTTGTTGTGGAGGAAAGATAAGTACGGTAATGTTACGGCTGGTGACAGTATTTACTGAAACTGCCTATAAAACTGTTTGATCTCTCACACTTTCTGTTCCTCTTATCAAGCGATTTAGAGACTTTTATCACTAAATTATTCGTAAGAGGGAGTTGGGTGGATTTACAAATACAATGGCCGGTACAAGGACTAATGGGGAGTGAAAAGGCCTTGGCATCTCTCCAGGTTGGTTTTGTTTTTTCTCCTCCAACCATCTTTGAATAGATTCAGGTTTAAAGGTCTCATTTTTCTGGTACATTTCCACTTCTCCTTTTGCATCCAATTTAAGATCTGCTGCACTTCCTCTTGGAGTTCACTGGGACAGTTCAAACAATGAGGTCTCATTGCCTTCTGGACACATCTTAAAGGGGGAAGACCCAAAGACAGACTCAGAACTCTCCTCCAGGACCGTTTATCTCCATCTGACGTGGGAACATCCTGAAGACCATCAGGACTAACTGGATGTTTGCCTGGGGGGAATGACCATTATTATGAAGACATAATCATATCTAAGCAGAAAATGGGTGAATTTATCTTTAATCAGGCATTTAAAATGAGGGTAAAGTCACACCAGCCCTGTTCATTTTAACTGAACTCTAGTTCACTTCCTGGAAAGTTCAGTTCATTTGGGGAACTGAACTTTGGTTCGCAATCAAACTCTGATTCACCTACAAACTTAGATCCATGTTCGGTTGAATGAACTCTAGTTTGGTTCAAATGAATATGTCCCAGCTGATTTAACACGTCTGACGTCTCTTCTTCAAATTAACTGGATTAATTAGTCGACCATTTGCCTTTAAAAACACAGTTAAATATCTGCCCTGTTTCACTGTTTCCTGAAAGTTCCCGACAGCACTTAGATTTGTCGTCCTCTCTGTCTGCCATGTATTGACTGTAAAGTGATCCTGGTCTACTTTGTATTTCCGTGTGCAGCCTTTGTTGAGTCAGTAATCAGGACTGATTGCTCCTCTTTTCGCCTCTAATTGGCTCACATTAACGTCTGATCTCCCTGACTTCTACCTCCTCCTCTGATCCTTCCTTCCCTCCCTTCCTCAGGTGGCGTTCAGCTCTCCCCCGAAGACTTCACCAAGGCGCAGAAGTTCTGCAAGTACGCCGGCAGCGCTCTGCAGTATGAGGACGTCAACACAGCCATCCAGAACCTCCAGAAAGCCCTGAAACTCCTCACCACCGGCAAAGAATGAACTCTTTGTCCCTCTGCAGTCTGACTCCTCCTTCCTCCTCTCCTTTTCTTCCATCTCAACCCTCCACCACTTCTTCTCCCCTCTATCTGTCTCCAATCTGGCCCAAAGTGAGCCAATGGCGACTCTCGAGCGTCAGACGAGGACACGATGGAAATCAGACGGAACAATGGTGGCCTGTGTCCACCGCCGCTCCAATTGACGGGATAACTGACCAACCGACTGCAGGACATGTGGACTCAAAGCCTCGTTAGTGACTCCCTCCAGCTGGTAACGAGCTCATCCTCCTCGCCGTGGTTCGTATTTCACAGCAGGCTCAAAATAAAGACGAGAGAAAACATCTGTAGGTCCAAAATTCCAACCTGAGTTTGTGTCATTTTATCAACTCAAGCTTTTTGTCGTAGAGCTGATGTCAGTCAATTTCCCCAGAAATGAATTCACTGCCAGGAGGACTTTGTGCTTTCAGAGCTTCGGTTTGGTCCAGGAAGCTTTACTACAAATATAAACCTACAGATACCAGTTTGGATAAATAAATCTTGTAATTCGTGTCAATAAATTGTTTCACAGCTGGATCATAAACTCAAATTATATCAACATAAACAAAACCCTTATTTTGGCTGAAGTTATTTACCTGAATTTAATCAAATGACTTTCAACACTTAATGATAATTGTGACTTAAAGTTAGTTTTAAATTCCTGTTTATTTTCACACAGTATTTCAAAGTTTAACAGGTGATGGGATCTGATTGTAAAACCTTAGGATAATCCTTCTACTGCTGGAATGTGTGGCTGATGCACATTTAATTAATTTAAAGACATTTTTCTCTTAGTGCTGTTAAATTTATGCTAGTTTCCTTTTTGGGAACCTTTACCAAGCTGACTATTGGCACCTGTGTTTGCTTGATCTCTCCGTATGAAGGCAGAGACTCTGTGCTTACAGTTGCAAACTAATGGAGTGTGACAACAAAACAAAACTTTTTAAGCCCAACATAAATGCACCAACTGTGCAGCCAATGTTTCTCAGGCTTTAAGAAATTGTTCTACTCTTATTTGAATGTTCAATGCTGAACTGAAACCTTTGAACACCTGATTATGGCCTCATTGTTGAATGTTAGTTCACAGGTAGTAATAGTTTGGGTTTTTTTTACAGCCGTATGTTGATTTAACATGCTGACTCAAACCATTAGCATGCTACTGTAACATTAGTCCTTTCCTGCTAATAAACATCTTGGTAGATTTTATCCGTTCTTTACAATCTGTTAACATGACAATGAAAACATCCACAGCTTTGCTCTAAATGTCTCATTCACCACTAGAAATTTGTACAATAAAGGTTTAGAGGTTGTTCTGAATTATTTGGTAACTAATCATTTCCCGTTAGCATACTAAAATTAGCTGTAGAAAGTTGTTGTTATTTATAGACATGCTAACGTGATTTTTAGCAATTTTATACTACAGTGTAAAATTCTGTGAAGTTTATCTACAGTTTTGTTTCTAACATTCACTCATTTATTACAAAGTGCACCAGAGGTTAATAATTTGACTAACAGTAGAGAGGTTGATCAAATGAAGTTTCCTACTTTGAACATTAGCATGCTAAATGAGCTTTGTCATTCAAACTTTACTTTTACATGCTAATGCTAACTCACTAATGGACATCTTGGCTAACGTTGCTTTAAAATCTAACACAAAAATGAAGAAAACCCACAGCTGTTTTTAATGGCTAATAAATACACATTAAAAATGTATGATTTAACATAATTTCTACTAAGATAACGCTAACAGCAGCATGCTAAACTAGCTTCACAGTAGCATGTTCTAAGCATACTATCATGCTTATGAACATTTTCCCAACTTTATCCTTTTAACTTTTTGAAGAAATAGAACTGTTCTTATTGTCCACTAATTTTCCATAAAGTGTATTAAAAATGTCACAGTTTATAGTTTACACTTCCTGCAGTAAGACGTACAGAACAGGAGTTAATTAAAGGCACTAAACTGGTCAGATTTGACCAAACACACTACAGCCAGTTAACTGTGATTTTAATGTTACATTTAACGAGGCACATCAAGCTAATCCATGCTAACATTAGCATGTTAGCTTTGTTATAGTGAAGCTAAGTTGCTAATAAGCCAAGCTATCGCCACCTGTTGTGTTCTTCACTGTGAATAAAATCAAAGTGTTCTACCTGCTGTTCGTTACTCTCTACAACCTGAAATCCAGACTTGACCTTTAACCTGTGATAAGCTCCACATTCTTCATCTGTTGAAGGTCTGGATGCTTCCTGGGTTGAAGCAGGAGCCAAATGCTTTATGTTACCTGAACACAACACCTACAAATGGGTGGAAACTGATTTTTACCATTTCTTGACTGAGGCTTTGGCTGCAGATTAAACATTTTGTGAATTTTTCTCACCTGAGTTGGATTCATTAAGTGGAACTGGACTCATCAGACTGAGACTGAACCAACGACAAACTGCTGCTTCCTGTCCAGCTAAACCCCAGAGTGGATTCAGTCTCATTGTTGATCCTGTTTGGACCGTCGACATGGAAGAAACCGTAGAGGACGACGCAGCCAGAGGTCTGCAGAGAACCAGCTAAACCTTTTAGTTTCTGATGTTTACATATCTGTTAGCCGACCGAGACGCAGCGCTGCAGTCTGAGCTTTAAATCTTTCCTGCATTTTAATTTGAATCTAATCTTTATCAGCTGATTTAGTGACTCAAGGTTTTCACAAAGTTTGCACAAATCATCACTGCAGTTTGAATTAAATATATGAAATGATTAATTGTGTGAATATTTGTCACATCTGAAGAATCTGGACATTTACGAGTTTAAGAGTTTTTTTTTATTTCTACGAGATATAATCTGCATTCAGATTACTGATTCAGAAGTTTAAGAATGTTAAACTTCTGAATCAGATTAACATGATTTTCTGAATGTTGGTCTTATAAAGGCTGTTAAACGAGGAAAAACTTTAGACTTCAAATGTTACTGACGAGGGTTTGATTTATTTTTGCTTATCATATAAATTGCTGTTTTTCTGAGGCGACTCAGTTGAAGCTTGGCTGAAATTATTCCTAATAATCAGTTGGTATCAGTTCAACCTGCCTGTTTGTGTAGCTCTAGACAAACTTTCACCTTTTGGAGTAACTGATTGTGAAATCATCTGAAAGCGACTGAATGATCAGAGCTGGATTTGTGAAAAGGACATTACAATCATAGTTCAAAGAAAGTTCTGATTCAGACGTCATTCGGTCCAGATGGCGACCCGCAACAGTTAGATCAGGAACCAACAAGTCCAGCTTTTAAAGACGAGCAGCAGAATGTCTCAGTGTTTCACTAATGTAGGTTTACTCATCCAGGCTACAGTACAAGGCTCCAGTTCTATACCAACATGGTATTTTGCAAAAGCTAAAGTGCTAAATGAACCATATTGCTATAAAATTATAGCACACCTGCCTGCATGGTTCACTTTTCAGGAAGAGATTCTTTGAAACAGACTTTCCAGGTTTATAGTTATTGATATGGATGCAAACCACTGACTTAAGTTTAACTGTTGAATATCGGTTAATAGGATTGGAATTTGTTCCTTTTGATTAGTGACGTCGTTTTTTAGGCAAATCTTCTGACAGACAGAAAGTTGGGTCACTTCAAAGTGCTGGAGAAGTTGAAGACCTGCATAAATGTCAGGCAGCTACAGAAAGCTGCCCATATATCTGGATCCTGCTTCATCTCCAGGTGAAATCTGTGACCTCTGACCCTCATAAATGTCTGCAGTGCAGGCTGAAGGTCACAGCTTTAAGACTCCAGTAGAACCATAAAAGCTGCAAAGCAATGAGACCAGATGTTCCTCCAGATTCAGCCTCCTATGAACAAACAGATCTGAGATCAGGTAAACCTGTCCTCCCTTAAACTTCATTAAAGCTCATAGAAAATAAAACTCAAAGCCTCACAGGTTTCCTAACTGAGATTTGTTTAAAATTGGTGATACTGAGCAGAGTTTTTCTCTCTTTACGTTAATGAACAGGGAATGCATATTCACCGCATAATGTAGCTCATGTATTTAAAGAGGTGGCATGTGGTTTCAGTTTGAAGGAATCGGCCCCCGGTGGCCAGGCATTCCAAAAGGAAACCACAAATCTGCAGTGAGACTCTGCAGCTCTGACCTCAGCCTCAGTGGTCAGATCTGAATCAGTGTCGAGGTTTCAGAAACGGGTCTGAGCCTTTCATACAGCACCCACAAAAACGTAGGGATAGCTGGCTTTCGGCTGGATTTTATGGAAATGATACAAAGTTCATACTGTAATATTACGAAACGGGCAGCAGCAACGCTGATGTCCTCGTCTCAGATGCCACAATAAGAAATGTCAGTTTCTCAGTAACGTTTCATGTGATCTTGAATATCATTTATATTTGACAAAGTTTCCTGCTGCTCCCAGGCAGACCTGGGATGTTTTCACTGTTTGGTTCGCTCTAATCAAACTCTACTTCATTTGTCTAGAAAGTGTAGAGCGAACTCTACAAACCTCGGTCTTGGTTCGGTTGAAGTGAATTCTGGTCCGGTTCGAATGCACATGTGAACCCCAAGCGCTCCAAAAGCAGAAACCGGAGTACAGCGCACGGCATTCTGGGTAAATACAACCAAAACGAATGTGAGGAATCATGATGAGGTCGTGTGGATCAGCTGTCATCGTGCTGTCAGAATAAAAACGACGTTCAAACACTAATTCTGATTAAATCAGGACATTTAAGTCGATTTAAGCATCAAAATCCAGTTTTGAATTTTGTTGTTAAGCTTCTCATTAAGAACAGCAAGTTGGTACAGAGACATTTCAAGGCAGACACAGTTTTAGACAGAAGTTCTCATTAAGTGCACCTGCAGAGTGTTTTAGCTGCAGCCTGAAATTTCACCCAGATTTCTGTAACTTTTTGAGTCGTGTGTGTTCAGGTGGATCTCAGTGAATGAGTTTCAGTAAAAGTTCATTTTTGGGCAATTAAAAAAAAAAGTTTTCTTTGATACCGTTCACATGTTTCTGAGTGAATTATCTGAAAGTTCTCTGGTTTCCTATAATCTAAAACAAGAATATAAGATCGATATTCTCCTTTTATATCTTTCCAGGTGGAATAAAACAGTTTTCTGTGTTTTGTTTCACCCTCTCTTTCACCCCCAGCCGTTTCTCTCCATCTGTTTGTTTTTAGGGACACTTCTCACCTTGTTTTCCTCCTAATTGAAGGTAAACTCTGCAGCCTGAAGCAGAAAACGACACCTTCTGTTCTGCTCGCGTATGAAACCTCCAGGAGAGCAGAGTTACAGGAACCGGGATGATGTCATGCTCAGATCTTTAAAGGTAGCGGCTCCGCGCCGGCGCTGGGAGATGTCATGGAACATTTACTATGCGTGACCTCAAAGTTTCAGACGGATACTTCCAAACGCTTGAAGCACAACTGATCCTCTGATTTTAAACAAACCCCCAAAGTTAATCAATAGCGCCATAGCAACCACACACAAATATTTCTATTTTAGCATCGGCTGCCCCCTTCACAGCATTTCTCCTTCAGGATTAGGATTTCCAAAACCTCTTAGTTACTCTTCTATCCTTTCATCCATCATCTTTTTCTTTTCCAAGACTGAGCTCACTGCAGACCTCGATCAAGTTAAAGATGTCACAAATATCTTTGTTTTAAAGCTGCGTTGTTCTTATTTCCAAAAGTCTTTAAGTTTAAATGTTTGAAATGTGGCTTCACTATATGTAATTATTGTTTTAGCTTCACATATTTTGGTATTGCTATGAGAATTCACAGTTTATTTTGCCTTAAACTAATCTGAATAATTTGGAAATAATTAATTAGTCCTCATTCCCAAAATGCTCCTGAATAAACCTGGTTTCTTAATTTTCATAATTTCATGCATTTCTATTGAACATGTCATTGTGCAGTTTGGCATTTTGAAAATAAATTCTTTTTATGGAAACTTACAAAAAGCTCTGGTTTGTTGATGAAAAGTTCTGGTCGTATTAAAATAAGTTTATTTCACAAAACTGCAACAGAAACACTTTAGATCACAAGAGTCACATGATCAACAACCGGATGCTGCTGTTAGCATTAGCATGTACCACGAAGAAGAAACAGGAAGATTTTGGCTTTGCATAATTTTGAATGACTTATCACATAAACAAACTTATTCATGTGATTTTAATTGTGTTTCTTATTTAATGAAAACAATGCATTTGTGAAATTGTGATTTTTTTTCAACGTTAGTGGAATATTGAAGTTTTGCAGCTTGTGACATCATTGTTTCTTTTTTTGTGGCTCTGTTCTTATTTATGCATTTTTACTTGTATATTTGGAAGTTTGTCCATTTAAAGTATTTTAACTGGACGGTTGAATCATTTTGGTAATAATCTCCTGTATATTGGACAGAAGTTTATTGTGTTTGTTCCATATTTAACGTTTTGCTGTTTGTCTTATTTTAAACTTTATCAGGCAGGAAATAATTTGGCTTTTATTTTCAGTTGGTGCCTCGACTTGATAATTGCTAGGTTTTATTCATTTTTGGACATATTTAATCACAGAGTCAAACAGTTGCAGTGAGAAGCGTCCAGTGCTGGTTGGATGGTTCTCTTTGCTCCGTCAGGTTGAACTGGGTTTAATCTCTACCTGTTCCCTGGTCAGTTTTAATCCCAGCCTGCTCTCCGTCTCTGTGACGTCAGCCATGTCTTCCCCTCCACATGGTGATTCTGCTGCAGCTGCAGTTTCTCTGAGGTGCCTTTCACAACCATGCAAATCTGTGCAGCATCCTGAAGCTGTTATCAGGCAGGAAGCTCCGTTCAGAGGCAAATGAGACGCATCAGAGCAGCTCACCTCAGGCTGCACATTCATCTGCTCTGAGACGGAGGCGTGACATCGCTTTGTGTCTGCATGAGGCTGAACAGACGAGTTTATGATCCAAACCTGCTGATTCTGACCAGATGGAGGCAGAAACCAGAAACTGGATGACCAGAGTTACCAGGATGTGTCAAAACGAGGGAAATGAACCTCTGTAGGTTTTAAAAGATGCTTTTATTTTATGTCCTTTGCTCCAGAAATGTGTGAGAATAATTATTATCATTAGTTGTAACTGTTTCACCAGCTGAAGCGTCTCTGTTCATCTGAAATGTTAAGAAACCTCAAACATAAATAAACGTGAGGTTTTCGCTTCCTAGAATATTTATATGTGCAGGATTATAATGCTACAAAATAAAAAACACATTTTCCCATCCCACTTTTTTATTTGGAACTATTTAAATGAGAATTATAAACAAACCAAACTTTCCAATAAACATTTCTGACATAAAAAGTAAAGAAATAAAACCAGGGACCCATTTCAGCCCATTTCATTTAACAGTGATCAGCTTTTCTTTCATGGAGTCATTTCAGTTTCTTCATTCGTTCACAATCAACTTTATGTAGCAGCAAAATTTATTAAAAAAACAACATAAATTTCTATTTTCAGGATTTAAGATAAACATGCATGGATAATTTTTTCTGTAGGATGGAAAATTTTACCCTCATGACAAAATCAGATCTGAAACCATCACTGGTGCTTTTATTTCTGGAAATTCAAAGCAAATATTGCAGTAATTAAATGAAAGATGTTAAAAGTTTATAACTACATTTAAAACCATTAGCTGATTTTTAAACTTTTTATATTTTAGCCAAAATGATTCTCACTTTAATTCTTTTTTATTTTTTTATTTTTATAATTTGTATGCAAGATGAGATATTTTCATATATTTTAATTAAAAGTCAGTCACCTAAAGATATCGGATGAAAATATAACATCCAGTAAAATCAGACATAAGAAGAAAGGAGGTCATTTTAAAAAATCATTTATTCAGATGACACAACTTTCCCCTGTAACTCCGCCCCGCCTGTGAATCCGGGTCAAAGAAGCGAACGCACTCCGTCAGAGCCGCACCAAGCCCCCCTTCTCCTCCTCTTCTTCCTCCTCCTCTTCCTCCTCCTCCTCCTCTTCTCTCCGCCCTCTCTCCTCTCCTCAAACTTTGGAGACTTGTTGCGCCTCCGCGGAGACGCGTTTGGGATTTAGCTGGTTTGGAGTCTTTGTGAATTTCTTCATTAAGAAAAAGAAAAATCCATTTTTCCTGAGAGTTTGCAGAGAGACAGAATGATCCTGCGGGGGGATCAGCCGCCGCTGCAGTGAGAACATGTGAGTCTTTTAAACTTTATTTCCAGCCTTTGGACCTGAAGATGCTCTGGTGGCTCCTCAGTTTGCTGTGAGTTTAGTTTTCAGGACTTTTGGGAGTTTCGGCTCCTTAATTGAATGAAACTTCCAGCCGCTCCTCAGGCGTGATGCTGATCTGGAGCAGAGGAGAAAATCTTTTCTCTTCAGCTCTGCGGTGGAAAATGTTTTTCATGGATCTGCTGAGTTTTCAGTTTGACATGAGAATCAGGAGATTCTGCTGCTGATACGGAAAAAAACTAATCTGGTCACTTTTTATGGTAAATTAATTTTTACGAAACGTTTTTGATGCAAATTATATACAGTTTCACCAATTTTCATATATTATTACTATTATCAGTGAAACTAAATAATGATTGACCTGTAATTTGTATTTCCTGTGGTTGAAATCCCGTTAAAATTCGGTTTTATTTCTGTTTCTGTACTTTAATCTGGGAGGGAAACAAACTTTTTGGTGTTTATTTGAACGACTGAAACAGAAAACCAATCAGGATCAGTTCTGCGGTTTTCCTCCCCCGGTCCGTGAAAAGGAGCATTTCATGTCCAAGAGACCTGAGGTGGTGAAAGTAACAAAGTTTTAAAGATTCTTTATTGATTTATCGATTTATTTTAGTCACTTATTGTAAAGTAAATAGAAATAAATCCCATCTGAAACTCATTTTTAACTTAAGACTTAAATTTGTTTCGTCTGTCAACAACTTGAAGAAATTACCTCCAGTGACGTTTTAAGGCTGATTATGATGTGAGTAAATAAAAAATACTAAAAGGTAAACTTGTTTTGAAATTTAAACAAACTAGATCAAATCAGTTACCAGAAATGAGAAAAATTCATATTTTATCACAGCTCTGAATGTTTTATGAAGCTTTTCTCATGTTACTTATTTTAACTTGAATTATTAAACTGTCAAATTTATGAAAAATTTCAAGAAAAACAGATTATTTATCTAAAGAAAAGACCCTGATTGATGGTCCAGGATTTATGAGCAGATTCTGCAGAAATACGCCGAACTGAACGTTTCATTTCGTCTCATTAAAATCTCTTTATGTTGTATTTTTACTGGCATCAGAGAAAAAGAGGGAAAATAATGAAGATTCATCATGATTTTAATAAAGGAAAATGTTTGTAAAACACAACAGAAGGAGCTGATTGATTGTCAGGATTGAGCTTCACTCTTCTCTTCCCCACAGCATGATGCTGCCACCACCATGTTTCCCTGTGGGGACGGTGTGTTAAGATTGTTAAGGTAGCATTTAGTCACTTCTTCAAAATGCTGTTTGTTTTCTCTGAGAGACTAAAATGGAAACATCTGGACTCTGTTTGCTGATTAGTTTACATCTAAAGGATTTAGTTTGATTTTATTTAGACGTAGAATAAAAGTGAAAGCCTTGCATTGTCTTCCTCGCTCTACTTTGTGTCAGTCTTTTATGTAAAGTCCCAACAGAGTGTGTTTCTGGTTGTAGCGTGACAAAATGGAAAATAGCTTTGAGGAACATTCATGCTTTTTCAAGGCGATGTCATCAGTTGAAACAAAATATTCAGCATTTCCCTTCAGTACTGAAACAAAAAAACAGTTTCTGTCTATGTTTGGAAATCTAAAAATAAAGAGTCACTTCTCTGAGTTCTGTTGTTTATCCAAAAGCGTTTTGGGTTCTGCTGGGCTGAAAATCAGTTTCTGGAAATGTAAAACCGAGAACCGTCTCCGGTTCTGCTGTTTATACGTGAAACTCAGGTGACTGATTGGATTTCAACTCATAAACTCAGAAAGTCCTGGACGTTCTGTGAAAGTTGTTTTTTCTGTCCATGGCGGTCAGATGGCAGATGATGGTGGACGGTTTGAGGCGAAGCAGGAAACGTTTTCTAGGTTAAAGTTTATTGTCAGTTTTATTTGGGACGTCAGGCTTGACTCTGGATGTGAAGCAGCTTTAAATGTTTTGCTTGTTTTCTGACATTTTTAATCCGTTGTAGCTGATGACTGATCGTCACGCCTGCGAACTAAAGGAAGTTAAAACTTCTCTAAGTCAGTTTGTGCTACAGATAGAAATCAAACTGCTGATGAAGCTTCAGTTCAGCCTGAACTCTGAATTAAACTTTACTGAACTTTTTTTTAAAAGAGAGATGATCATGGTGGACTTCAGCTTTGTGGTTCCTCAGTTTGAAAACAGTTTCCTTTTTTCTGAAGAGGAATGTTTGGCTCTTCTTTTGTTGTTTTGAATTTCTTCTGGAAGAACTTTCACAACTTTCTGCTGAAGATCAAGATAAATGATTTTAGTATAAAACGTGACTGCAGGGATGTTGGGTGAGTCGAGGTTCTCCAGAAATTCGACTCCACTTTATTTAGACTTTATCAAAGAAGGTGTTGTTGAAGGAGGATCTGCTGCTGCCAGCTGTTACTCAACCTGTGAAGGCGATACGGCCTGAAGCCGCTGCTAACGAGGCGAAGCGTGTTGAATAACAGCCTGTTGACGGGACGGGGGGCAGTTAGCAGGTCCAGGTGGAAACACGGCTGATCCGTTACTGGAAGATGGAGCCGGAATGTGATTTAATTAAACTGCAGGGGGAAAGTCTGATCCCACCTGCAGCTTTGATCCTGCTGACATTCAGAGCAGAAGAAGAAGAAGCTTCAGGTGGAAGTCAGGTGAATAAAGATGGCTCCATCCTGACTGCTGCTTTACATGAAGCTTCAGGAAAAAAACAGTTTATGGTTTTAAACCGGCTGTGTTTTGGAGTCAGAGATGATTCGCTGCTGTGTTTGATTGTTTTGTCTTTCAACAGGATTTGGATTTTCTCCAGTTTTAGATTTGTTGCTCTGATTGCATCACCTTTTCTGTTGAGTATTTTTTAGTTTTCCGTTTGCTGATGCTTGAAGATGGTTTGATAAATATAATGCATGTTTAGTATCTGGTTTGGTCACTTTGAATATGAAACTAATGAATGAATGAAAAACGGGTTGATTGCTGATTGATAAGCGGATCGATGAAACGATGAGTGGATCCTCTGGTATTTTTAGAGATATCGCATTTGGTCTCTTAAAATTAGGCTGAAACAGTGACTAGTATGAAAGTAAGTAAATATTTCTGCTTATTTTTTAGTCATTTTTATTGTACTGCATGTCATTGGATGTTTTCCAGCTTAGCATGGCCAGTTAGCGACCGCTCTCATGTTTTATCAATAAATATAAACACCTCACAGAAATCTGAAATAGATTTGCTAAAGTACCAAACTGGTGAATCAGTTATTTTAACAGGAGGTTCACCATGTGCTCATTTAATGCTAAAATTAGCAGAAATTTGTCCACCCTGCATTTATGAGGCCATTTAATGACGTGTCCACCCTGTCATTTTCATGTGTTATGAATATCATTTATTTTCACAAGTTAATAAGCCGATCTGTTCTTCATTTACAAATGAGGCTCAAGTACAGTTATTTGAAAGTTTGACCTGTGTCTTTGTCATTAGATTTTATTTGGAAAGTCCAGTTCTTACAGATTTAATGAAGAAACAGAGTTTGCCATAATGTCATTAATATCCATTTCATAACCTCCATCACATAAAGGCCCAAAATGTTTTCTAAAAATGTACATTTTCTCATCACCGTGTGAGATTATCACATTTTCTGCTTTGAATGTGTCTTTGAACGGGTTTGCATGTTTTTCTGTTTGCATGTAGTTTGAGTGGGAGTTTAACCAACAAGCATTCCAGCTGCATAACATCTGTGTAATGTAGTGAATATGCAGCTCAGAGGGAATCTCAGCTGTTTGGAGTCTGAAACGACCTTTACGGTGATGCTGACTGAACGGATGGATGGACTGATAACAGATGGATGGATGCAGCTCTGACCAGTCAGTTCTTTGCTCTGCCCGGCTCTTCGCTCCGGTTTTGCTGACACCAGTGGAAACATCTCAGGTCCAGCCGATTTGCTCCATCAGGTCGTTTTTGTTTGTCTGCTGCTCGGTGCAGCCAGTGAAGCTATCAACACTTCTCTTCATTTGGTCTCAATTTGTTGTGTTTTTCTGTCAAGCAGCCAGATCTAGTTCTAATCTCCTGAAAGTCGTCTTGTTCTGCAGTTTTCCAGAGTTTCTGAGTCTGGAAATGTTTCTCTGAGCTTTCACTGAGCTTCTCAATCTTTCTCCAGAAATCTTAGTTTTCAAAGTATATGCAAACAGCTTCACAAGCTCGTTTAGCTAAATATTTAAGTTAGCAGAGGGCTACATTTACACTTGGATTTTTATTAACTTGAGGACTTTAGTCTCCCTTTTTTCCTCCCACCTTTCTGATGTCCAAACCAGGACAAAATAATCATATCTCTTGCATAAAACACTGCAGACACATGAGAATAGATGCTTTCTGCCACCAGATGGTTCTGCCACCTGGAGTTCAGGATTTTCTTGCCATATTTTATTGTTTTCACAAATTGTTTTGTTTAAAGTTTAAATTCTCATGTTTTTCTCTGCCGAAAAGGAGGGAATCGCATTAGCATCCGCCGACTCAGCATTTTCTGAGTCTCAGCCTCTCAGTCTGCAGAGTAACTGACAGTAGTGAAAATATGTAAAGTGTTCTGGTAACAGAGTTTATCCTTCAACATTCATGAATGTTTTTTTAAACATATTTATGCTGCGGTGGCCAACAGGTGCAAACGTGCAGTAAACAGTGAAGATGAATGCAAATGCATGTAAAATAAAATGCTGCAATCATAAGAAATAGAAGCAAACAGTAAAATGCTGCACAAAGAAAAAACAACAAGTAAAACAGATGTCCGCCAGGCCACTAGGGGGAGCCTGGAGTAGGTAATATAACCTTTGTAAATATGTTGTTCTAAAAAGTATAACCTATCTTTTTTTTTTCTCAACCCAACTTTCTCCTGGACTTTACTGAGGTTGTAGTTCCATATGATTTGGTGGTCAAATGCCCCTAGTGGCCTGGAGGACTCCCATTTTGTGGAGCAAGTTTATTCTTGCTGCTGTTTCAGCGTTTTCCATTTTGCATCTCTTCCCTGTGATGACAGCGTTTTGTTGTTTGCAGCATTTCTCTGCTGCATTTATTCTTTTGCATCATTCATGTGTTTTTTTCTCCTCTGGCTGTTGGATGAAGTTTCCACTTTGACTGTTTGACACAATGTTGGATAATCATTTCGACACGATAAATTTCTCAGCCTTATGCAGTGCAGTGTGGGGGTTTAATTCAAATAAAATATCAGGGGACATTTTGAAGAAAAGGAACATTCAGACTTTTATAAGTGACGGATACCAGACGCGCTTTAAACACTGAAGATGATCGGCTCTGGAAACGTTTAAATTCAGAACCGTTTAATTTCTCTGCTCTCCTGGTGTGAAACCAGGAGCCGTGGGCCCCAAAATGTCTGCCTGGAGGCGGAGGGCTTGCAGGCTGCCATCCAGCCCTGCACACACAAAAACCTCCGTCTGTATGCAGCCTTGTTCGCTGACCTCGCTCCGCTCGTCATTTCCATACCGGAGGAGGCGGGGAGACGAGGAAACGAGACGCATGACTTGACAAAGAGGCGAGTTTTCTTTAATGTCAGCAGCTGCATGAATTTTCAGAAGTGGATGCTGGAATTAAAACTGGAGCCTGTTCGCTACGCTGTAAATATTAATGATCCTTTTGGCGTGTTCCTGAGCAACAGAGTAGCAATTTTCTTTCGGTCCAGAACCTGAATGTTTTCAGAGGATTTTTCTTTAAGCTGCTAAAATCTGACCTGTGAATCATCCAGACATGAAAAGGTAGGATGGAGTTTTTCAGCAAGAAAAACTTCAGGTAGTTTAAACGAAGAACAAATCTATGGAAAACACAAAACACTCTGTATGAAGCACGGTGGACAACCTGTGATGCTGTGGGTTCCTCATTTGAAGGCCTGGTTGGTCTCTGCATGGTTGAACTTTTATAATGACAGGAAAAGTTTATCAAAAAGCTGGGAAAGTTTTCAGTTAACTTTAGGCTCAAAATGGGTCATCATTTAATCCTTGTACAGGATGAAGACCCAAAACATCAAATCAACAAAGATATTTTTACCCAGATACAAAGTTGATCTTTGTTAATTTTCTCAGTACAAACACTTAAATCAGGAAACCTGTGAGCTGAGGTGGAAAGATCTTTGAAGACCCAGAAGTCTGGACTTTCTAGGGTTTTTTCCCCTCTGATTAGATCTTCTCAGATTCTTTGTCCAGTTAGATGGAAAATCTACTTAACATTGAAAACATTTAAAAGCAAAATATTGAAATTGTTGCTTAAAGCCTTGAAAAAGTTGTAGAGTTCATTGAAATTACCTTATTTAAGGACTGTTAATCTTATTTTTAGATCTTGATGTTTTAGATGGCGACAGGCTGATTTAGTGTAGGATAAAAAAATCAAGGCTAGAATGAAGAGGTCTGAGGTTTTTTTTGTTTGTTTTGCTTTTTCAGACTTTCTGACACGTGAAATATTAAATCCATAGATTTGGATAAGAAACTTTCCTGGTTTCTGAGCTTCAACACAGGAACATTCAAACCACTGAAGCTGGATATGAGGTAACATTAAGATCTAACTCATAATGAACTGATTGGGTTTTGATCAATCATGATCTGATATTGGAACAAATTTTTTATTTAGTGCTTTAGCATTTTTTCTAACTTTGAAAACATTTAGTGCACTTCGCTCCCCTAAATCAATTTCTTCAGATAAATGTTGTTTTGTAAACTTTAAGTTGAATAAACGTCTGTGTTGAAGTTTTGATTAACTGTCAAGCATTCTTGAAGTGGTTATGTTTTATATTCACGCTCTTATTTTGAAGTATATTTACCTCTTACATAAAAACTGGCAGCAGATTTAGGCTTTTATTGCCTTAAAAGCTTCAGTGACTCAGACTGTTAAATCATAACTACGCAGTTGAAGTTTTCACCTTTCCCATTAAACATTTATAATGTTCATCATGGTTTTATTCCTTCATCTGGAAAGATCTCTCCTTTCAGTTCTAATATGGACATTTAAACTTGAAAAAATAAGAGAAATGTATTTTAAAGGTGTTTTTTTTTGTTCCAGTTGAAGCATAAAAATGTTCCACGCAGCTCGTCTCATTAGCAGCTGGAACAGCCAGCGGCCTGAAACATTATGATGACCTGTGGGAGCGTTTTGATTGGCTCCCGGGGGCCATGAGGAACACGTATACGTTACATGAAGGCGTAGGTGGTTCTCTGAGATCCCTGGTCACTCGTTTATTCAGTGACCGATGGGCAAAACAAACAACGTTTGAGTATGGGAACGTCTGTGTGGAGAGGAAATGTTTTTATCTGCAGCCAGATTCATGCTGCTTATCTCTGTCTGCTGTCAGTAACTGTTTGAGCTGGTTGAGGAAAACGTCAGGTTTCAGTTGTTCCACAACATGAATGATGCAAAAGGGAAAATGCTGCAACAGCAACAAGCATAAAATGCTGCAAATTCTCTGCATAGAAACAGAAGTGCTCCAGACCACTAGGGGGAGTCAGGAGCAGGTAATATTACTTGTGTAAACTTGGTGCAGTAATAAATGTAAAACACTTCATGTTTGAAAAAGGGATAAAGTCCATCAAACTTTCTTTCTTCCTTCCTCCAACTTTCTTCAGTAAATCATGACGTCCCGTCTTTACCGAGGGTTTGGTCATCTGTGATTTAGTGTTCGACTCCCCCTGGTGGTCTGGAGGATTTCCGCTCTGTGGAGAGAGTTTGAAGCATTTTATACCTGCTGCTGTTTCTGCTATTTGCAGCAAATTCCACTTTTACTTCTGATTTATGTGATTGCATAATTTTCTATTTTGTGTGTGTAGGTTTGTGTTTTTACTCTAGATTAAAATAAATTTAGTTTAAAGTTCTGATAACTCCTATTTCTGTCAAGTCATTTTAGTTTTAATTTCCAGCTAACTTCTCACCAGAACGTAAATATGTTCTAACTGCAGATACAACATCAGGAATGGATGTAATGTTGATAATGTTGAACACAAACCGTTGTTTCTCATATTCTCTCTGTTTTCAGAATAATTTGTCTATGTTTTTAAGTAACATTTAAGAAGATCATCATATAAAACCCAACCAGACTTCAACAAGAGTGAATAATAATAATAAAACAAGTCGACCCAGAGTCGTATCTGGGTCGACTTTCCATTCCTTAACCTAGAAAACACATGAGAATCTAAGAAGAAAGTTATTTTTTTCATTTTAAAGTGTGTTTTGAATTTAACTTTTTGCATCAGGGTCATTATTCTCTCCTGCAGCTTCTATTTCAACTACATTCACATGTTCAATTAGGAAAATGAAGTGAAGCAAGATAGCTTTTGGAAAAGTCACACATCTGTTAAGTGTTGAATTCTGATTTCAATTAGGCATTTTATTTGCTCCAGAACTATCTGTACAAGTACAAGACATTTTTGTAATAAATTTCTGCTGATTTTGCTTCCCTGCGTTTCACGGCGACGTTTAGCTAAAAGACAAGCGCAGAGTCAGAGTCTGCTGCCATTAAACTGACTAACTGCTGCAGTCTGACTTTGACACACAGCTATTTGTCCAAAAGTGCAATAACAGACAGATTTTCATATTTCTTCTCTTTCTAAAGTAATTTAAAGGAAATCAGGAAGGAAAACTCCTCCTTTCTCTTCATGATTTAACCATAAAAGCATTTAGTTTTGTTTCTGGCTCCCAGAAAGTGATGATTTCATCACAGCTTCAAAGTACTGAGACCTTTTTTCAAAACTACATTTTTGCGTTCCATTATTTCAGGGAGATGCTTATATTAAATAAAAAACAAATCTGATGAAACGTTGCTGCTGAAGGCCTGGACTGATGATGTTTTTCTTCCTCAGGGGGTTCTTGCCTCGTCGGGGAGGTGGAAGGTGGAGGCTGCGGCACGTCGTCCTGTTTGTTTTGCTGTGGATGTTTCTGCACCGGACCGGTAGGACCCGACTCGCCCTCTCACGTTCTCTCTGGTTTTTTATCTTGTTTGTTTATAAAGTGTCAAAATTGATTGTCTTTACTTGGCCGCATTCCGGGTGGAAAATGAAAGTGGCGTTGCTCTCATAGCTTACTGAGCTGACGAGAGTCGATATTTCTAAACAGTATTGGATATTTTCTTTTGCTGAAAGAAAGGGAAAAAAAGAGAAAAATCTATGTTTTTATGGATTTTACACTCACAAACAGTAACAGTAAGGTCAGCCTTCATTATAAATCAGAGGAAAGTTTAAACATCCAAACAAAAGCAAAGAGATTAGTTTTCCTCTTAGCATAAAATCACCCTGCATGTGTGTAGAGGAGAGTTGTTGCGTAAGATGAAGGGTGGGACGCTACGGAGGGAAAACGGCCCACAACACGCAGAAACCATCATCTTCCTCAGTAATTACCACCCTGCAGACTCAGAGCTACAAATGACCAAACAGCCACAAAAATTAATCAGAATTTATTCAGATGTTGTGGAATCAGCTGTGAGAGCAAATCCACTGGAAAACAAACAACTTCTCCAAGCAGAACTGCAGAGAATGTTTCAAACAGGTTTTATTAGGATTTTAGGTCACCAGCTACAAATGGGCCACAGATTTATCGTATTATATTTAAAATTAAATGTGAGAATTATTGTTTCTATTTGCTGAACAGCAGAATGATGCATAAGTTTGTTCTGGTTACACTGAGACACAGCAGAGGATGCATTTTAAAGAAACACCATAAACATGATGTCTCCTTGTGTGTCGTCATGGAAACGTTTAAAGAGCCGAGAACCGCCGCTGGTTTGGTTGGTTGTCTGTTCCAGTGCCTGGAGGTGCCATCTGTTCAAACAGTTCCACATATAGACACCATGGGAGCGTCCAGCTGCCGGATGGATCAGGAAGGAGACTCTTTCTGGTTTGGATGTTAAATGTGTGAATCAACCCCAGAACCAAAGCAGATGATCTTTTATAGAGGCTGCTGAAGAGAACAGAGTCTTGAGCCGACATGGGCTGACAGGAAGAGGCCGTTTCTCCACAATCAGCATAAAAAAGCAACATTACAACCTGCAAATGCACTCAGGCTACAAAGGCCTTTATTTTTTAAATTTCAATTTGTGTTTTTACTGCTTCTAAAAACAGCCCAAGCACTTAAAAAATCCAGTCAACAGTTTTTGGCAATGAGTTAAAGCTTTTTAGTGTCTGGAAATCAGCCATTTCAAAAACCTCCCAAATGTTGAGTCACAATGGACTTGCACTGCGTCGTTACCTAGCAACCTCAGTGAAGCCTAGGGCGTCACCTAGCAACCCGAGCTGAGCTTCAGCACGTTTGGCCAGCTGGTTTATAAAGTGTCAAAATTGCTGTAGGCTGTACAATGGCTGCTGGAAAAGACAAATGTTTTGTTGCAGAAACCACTGATTGTGTTCTTGTTGGTTGTGCAGGAGGCCACACTTCTGCTTTTCAAAGATGTATGGTTGTATAACTGTGAATCTATTTGCAGCCATTTTCACATGAGTGCAAATGTTGAGTTGTGGGGCGTGGCCACCAGGAGCTTACTTAGATTTAAAGTGACAGAGGCCTAAAACAGTTCAAAACAGGCAAAACTGAGCAGATTAAAATATCATCTAAGAATGATTTTGTACAAAAACTGTAAAGACCATGTTCAGTAAGGCCTATGAACTCATCGTAACTTGTTTAAGGAAACACAATAGGTCACAATTATCACGGATAATTTATTATTGTTTCCTTTGGTTTTTTTGAAGTGCGGTATTAGCAGCTTCTTGTTGTTGAGTTGCTTTGCTCCAGGAGGGAGTGGTGCGCTTCACAACATAAAGAGAAAAAAAGCTATTTAACCAACATCTGCTGGGAAGTTAAAGCTTAAATGGGTTTTCAAAATGACCTGAAACCAACCGACTGAGGCTGAAGAACAACAACCCACTTCCACCAGTCCTGTCAGGAGGAATAGGCCAGTTGGAAAAGCTTGTGGAAGGAAAACCATAAGGTTTGACCCGAGTCATCCAGTTCAAAGACAACGAAACTAAATACTGAGGAGACGGATGGAAACATCTGAATTTAAAGTTTTCTGTCATTATTCTGATATTCAGCAAACAGAAATAACTTGTTTAATCCTGAAACATAAAAGCTTCGTTGTCATTTAATGTCAGCAGAACGATTGTCTCACACTGGATGTAAAAATCTGGGACACATTGTTCAGTTTCACAAAGATTATTCCAAATTTGAAACAAAGTGTCTTGTTCTAACTGTGGTTGGTGTTGGACCCGGCCCACTTACATCAGAACCTTTTAATGCAAGACATTCCAGTTTAAAGGGTCTGCAAACAGTATTAAGCAGTTTTATTAACGTTCTTCCATATTTTGACAGATTTATGTTTCTAAAATACCATATATTTTGATAGTACACTCAGTTCTAAACTTTATGGCTTAGTTTTATGGCTTTTTAACTCTAAAATGGATCCGAGAATAGATGATGGTTATTATAAAACAAAACGTTACACTTATGGTTTAAAATTATAATTAGCATCACATTATAGCAGATTTCAGCAAATTATTTTCTACATGATGGGTTTTAATTTGCTCCAGAGAAGCAGTCGCCACTGCTGCACATTTTACCATCTCATTGTTGTTTTATGAGTTACTATTCGTCTCATTTATGTTTTTTCTGCTGTGGGAAAAATGCTGCATACTTGACTTGAGGATAAATGAAATATTTGGCATCGTGAAAATGACCCATTGAGAAAAGCGGAGCCTCCCTGTGAAGCGGTTTCCTCAGAGATGCAGCCTTTATTCTGACAGCAGCCGTTTCAATTGATCTGTGTCCTGCCATGTTTCCATCATCCTGCTTGTTTCTGCCACGCTTCATCCCTCGCTGTTGTTTCCTCATATTTTCCGTCCCTCTGTGCTCCAGCATGCTACGTTTTCCCTCACAGCTCCATTAACAAAACCCACTTTTCATGCATCAGAGACGCTCTCCTTCATGAAACCTGCGGATGGATCTCTTTTCCATCTGGCTGATACTTTGATCACAGCCTAGAGCTTTTTCGTTTTGGAACCGTTTGCAGTCCTGAAACCCATGCAGGTCTCCACCGGAGCCACGCTCTCTACGCTTTGATTCATTCATCGCAGTTTTAGCCAGAAATGGATCTTTTCTCATGGTTGTGAGACGGTTTGGGTCTAGATTTGCAGACAAAGTGAGATTTAGGAGAATAAACCAAATGTTTGGAGTAGATTTGATGTGAGATGTTTGAAGTTTCCTTTTTCCTACATTCTGTTAAAACCAGCTGATCGGTGTTACAGAAAAACAGGCATATTTAAAGTCTCATTGCTTCTTTTGGCCTTAACATTAATTCTGAAAAATACAGTCAATATGAATTGATCATCTTTCTTTATCTAATATTATTATATTGTATAGGGATGCAACTAATGATCATTTTAGGAATTGGTCAATCTATCAATGATTCTGATCGGATGAACAACGCTGCAGATTGTTATTTAATCACTTAAGCCGATTAGAAATATATTAAAATATGTAAATAAAATATTCAACTATTTTTTAAATAAGAAAATACAAAGTGTATATTGAATGCAAAATGTTTATTTTTTGGACAGTTTTGACCTAATTGCTGCTCTGAGGATGTTGATGTTTCAGAATTTGTTTTTTTATGAGTCTTTATAATCCACTTAATGATTCATTGATTACTAAATACTTGATCAGTATGATTAATTGTTTAAGCCACAGTGTTGTATTGTCTTAACCATATCTGTAGTCGTCTAACTAACTCTGTTTCTGACGCATTAGTCATAAACATTAGTTCTGCTGGTGGTAAAGCGCTAACCCAGTATTTATCAGAAGCTTGGTAGTTAGTCAGGCTATCTGCTCAGGTAGCCGGCCTGCAGTCAGAGCGTCTGTCACCAGTTTTCAGTGATCATGTAGCTGCAGGAATGAAAACATAGAGATTTGATGTGTGACTTCTTGATTCCTGCGTCAGATTTTCCCAAACATGTTGGAGGGAATCTGGACCTCAGGCTGATTGTTTGTGCCAGTTTCACTCATTAGACGGGAAACTAAAAGCTAAGAACCGAGGAGCCGATGAGCCAGAGAGCAGAACCGCACTGCGCTTAATGTGCTTTCCAGAACCAGAGCTGCAGCAGCGGCTGCAGCAGCCTCAGGCCAAACCGAGCTGCTTCACGCTGCCTCGTAAAGTTCCCAGCAGAACTGAACCGTGATGCGCAGGCGCTGCTGCCGGGCCGGTCAGAACCCAGGCTGACCCGCGGAGAACCCGAAGGAACAGGAGCTGCAACGACCGTTTTCTCTTTAAAACAACAGAATCACGTCTTAAATTAGCATTTGATAAACATTTTATGAGCTTTGTTACATTATATGGGCTTAAGATGCACAAACTGGACTGAAGAGCTGCATTTACATCTTTTATTCAACCTTTATTAGTACAGCAAAAACACAAAATCTTGTATTTTTGGTCTATTTTGTTGTGCAAATATCTTTGCACTTGAAATGAGACAAAACCAGTTTCTCTTCAACAGTTTATAAGAACTTGTTTTAAGTCAGTTATTTAGTATTTATTAAAATAATACGTCTTCCACTGGCTGATTATTTCCGTTGTAATAAGACATTTCTCCCATTTTATGAGGGAAAAAATCTGCCAGTGGAACTAATCAGTTTTTATCATCAATACTGAGGAATTAAGAACTTAAAACAAGCTTCTACATGTTGCAGGACATTTACTTGTAAAGTTGGTTTTGTCTTATTTCAGTGTATTAAGATATTTTCACTTGAAACTGGAATGAAAATAGTTGGTATATTTTTGGATTCCACGTTTTTATGACATAATTTGATGTTCTCAATCATTTCCGTCACATTTCTGAGTTGAAGATTTGCTGCAGGTTGATGAGAAATGTTGCTGTCCAGATCAGTGGTGCTGATTCTTCTCAGTTTAACCTGAAGTTTGTTTTGTTCCTCAGTTTTCTGCTTTTATTTTGTATAACAGGAATGATCATATCTGCTCGCTCTAGAATCACCATCTATGTTGTTTTCTGCTCTCTATAATCAGATTCAGGA
>NW_015115806.1:0-35706 GCF_001443285.1 Poecilia latipinna
TAATCCTCTTAAGTTGAAAACTCTTTCATTTGATTGATGAAATATTATTTAAGGGTTATTTTCAAGGTTCTATTCACATGGCCCTCTGGGTTACAAAAACTTTATGGCGGGCCAGATTTGGCTCCTGAGCCTCAAGTTTGACATATATGGCCTATGAGCTACAAAAAGCATGTTCCTTACATCTTTTTTGAGAAAATACTTCGTAGATAATGAGACTATGTTCTGAGCTCCAACCAAAATGAGCTCTTTTAAAGCCTCTTGTCACTTTAAATCCATATAAGCTACTGGCCTCCCAACTCAATGTTTACACTCGCACGTGAAAATGGTTGCAAACAGATGTGATATTATACATCCGTACATCTTGGAAAAGCAGAAGTGGATCCTTCTGCACAACCGACAAGAATTCGGGAAGTGGTTTATGGATGGCAAGTCAACAACAAAACATGTCTTTTCCAGCAGCCACAGCACATACCAGCTGACCATACGTGCTGGAGTTCAGTTTGGGTTGTTATGTACCCGGCTGGGCTTTGCTGGGGTTGCTAGGTAACTGACAGTGCCTGCTGATTTTTGACAACTACTTATTTTCCAGACACCAAAAAACAGGAAATGATTGCCAAAAAAAATGTTTATTTGGCTGTTTATTTGTTTTTGGGGTTTTTTGTTAGTTATTTTGAGCAGTTGGGCTGGTTTTAGAAGCAGTAGAAACCCAAATGGAAGTACAAATGTGCAAAATCAGAATTTTGCCTCTCCTTTAAGTTTCCTGATGATCAATCACTCAAACAAGTTTATCTCGTATTTGTTTTTTAGACACGACTAGTCAAAATGTTGCTCTTTCTTATTGCATTTCTTTGTCGCAAATGGCAAATGCTTCCAAGAATAATTACTTTTTGCGTCTCATTCACAAATGGCTTCTTAACATGAATCTTGAGCATCATTCATCCTGATGGGTGTCAAACAGTGAGAAGCACTTAGGGCTTTCCAAAGTCCCTCCATAATCACCACAGAATAGGCAGTTATGCTAATTAGGTCATTAATTTGCTTATTAATGCACTAATTAACACAGAGTCCCGTGCAAACATGGGTGGCTGCATATTAATATGATCCCTGCGTCTTACGCTTTGAGTGGTTCCTGCAGTTCCAACAAGTTTCTCCTTTATTAATATGCAACAGACAAGCTGCAAAATCAGCCAGGGATCTTGAAATCTAATCAGATAATCTGCTATGCAGATAGAAAGGGATTCTTTTAGTTATTGTTCTTAAGTATGTATATTCACAAAGATTAGAGACAGTTATTTAATGAAGTCATAGTCCCTCTAAAAGCTACATCTAGTCTAATAGGAGTCAAATATTACCGTAAAGTTCTGGGAACTGGGGCACCCGTGACAGACCTTGATAAAAAACAGATTTTAAATGTTATTATGGCAGGTTAGGGCCGAATAAACTAATACTACAGCAGCAGAACAACAGTAAGGCTATTTCACACAAGACCAACAAGGCCTGACTGAATTAGGCAGCAACAAGCTGAATTAATTCAAAATCAATTATAAGTTCCCCCTAAAGGGGCCTAAAAGGACAACATTTCTTCTGAGCTCCAAACAAGCCGACTATTTTATGCAAACACATAGCTAGAGGTTTAAAATAGCTACCAGGAATCTTTAATTAGAACCGTTACCCTCCATCACTGTGATCCACGCCACAACCATCGCAGTGACTGAGCAGAACGCACACCCAGATGAGAGGAGAGAAAACAAAAAGGAGAACACACACAGGTTCAAACTCCAAAGAACGAGAAAAGATCCGACAGCGAGATAAAAAGTGAGCGTCAGGCGAGGAGACAGACCAACAGAAATAATCATCAGGACAGATAAGCAGACTGTGAGATAAGGACAAACGCAAAGGCAGACAAGTGTGAAATCAGACACTCTGTGGCTGACAGCAGAGGACGACTGGAAAAGGCGACATCTGAATGTTTTCTCATAGCGGACTCACCTTCCCCGGCGTTGTAGGCCAGAATGGAGCGGGTCCTCATTTGCTTGCCCTCCACGGTTTTGCTGGAGCAGGTCTGGGAGCAGGTCGACCACGGCGTCCAGTCGCTGAGCACGCAGTCTCTGGCACAGGGCACCTCACAGGAAACGGGCTCCAAGACGGCCGAGGAGGAGCACAGGCCTCTGTCCACCAGCTCCCCTGGAGGAAAACCAGACACAACCGGGTCAGAACCAGCCATGTTACAACAGTAATTACAATTTACTACAAAAATGTAGATTGACATAAACTGTGCCTTCTGGCTGGGAACCTTTAGAACAGCGCTGGTTTATTAATTAGTTGAATCTTCTCGCTAAAGGTACATATTAAACATTCTTGAACAGGTAAGAACAGGTTTATGGGCTACACAAAACATGTTACATTTTTTGCAGAAAATCATTCTAAGATAATTAAATTTTATTCTGAGTTCCAATTAGAATGAGCCGTTTTAGGGTGTCTGGCACTTTAAACCCAAATAAACCTCTGATATCCACGCCCTCCAACTCAACGTTTACACTCGAACTTAAAAATGGCTGCAACATAAAGCAGCAATTCGCTTCTGAATGGGAAATTAACAACAAAGCCGTTGTCTTTTCCAGTAGCCGTTGTACAGCGCTTACAAAATCAGCTGACCAAACATGCTGGAGCTCCATTTGGGTTGCTAGGTAACGGGCTGGGCTCGCCGGTGTTGCTAGGTAACGGGCAGTGCCTGCAGAATGTGACTTAATCTGGAGCTTTTTAAAATGGCTAATTTTCCAGGCATCAAAAAATATTATCCAAGTGACAAAAAACAGTTGGGTGTTTTCTTTAAGTGCTTGGTAGTATTTTTATAAGCAGTAGAAATACAAATGGAGATATAAAATTTAGCATAATAGGTCTCATTTGAGAAGAAGAAAAAAAACCTTTTTGACCTGTTCAGCAAATATCTCCACTCTTAAGTCTATTACACTTCAAGTGTATTTGGATGTTGTCCATTTTTCTATGCTGAAAACTAAAAGCTTATAAAGGCTGTTTGTTTTGGGGTTATTTGCTGTAAAAAATAAACAGGAGAACACAATTTATCGCCAATATATGAAGTTGTTTGGAGTGAAAACATGGACTTAAAATGTAAAGTGCTTCCACTTAAATCAGCTCCCATCTGTGAGTCAGACCATGGAGTCATTTGAGTTTACCTAACATGAAAGAAATGGATGAAAAACTAATTTGTGCTTAAATTAAAGACAGGTGGCTTTCCTTTTAATTTCCTCTTGTGGGCGATTTATTTCCCAATAGACTCTACAACTTACAAGCTGCCATCTGGCTTTTCAGGTAAGAAATATCAACGGCTACATTCGGGAGATAAGGAAAAACAAATTAATTGTAGCAACATTACCCTAAGTCTGTGTAAATGTTTGGTAATTATGACAATATGGCTCCTTCAATTCTCTGTATTAATGAGGTGGTGTGTAAAGTGTAATTAAAACCGCAATTTCTCTTAAAAGTGAGGAGTCATCTTTTGAGTTTTAGTGCAAAGTAATAAAAAAAAGAAAAAAAAGAAATTAGTGTCAAACAGCAGCTTGGGCCACTATTCAGCAAACTATATCTAGAAGACACTGAGGAAAATTAGTCCACAACTTGCTCTCTGATGTTGCTAAATCTAACAAGATTGGCGTCAAACATTTGTGCTACATCTTTTTGTTTGTGCTGCTGTCATTTTAAAGATATTAATGAGTTAAAAGTTACCAGAGGTCATGAAAGGTTAACCAAACCCACACCCCAACTTGTTATGTCAGACAAATTTGGTGTCAATCAACTCAACTACATTTTTGCAGTAAAAAGTTTTGTTTGTGCTGCTTTTGCTCAAAAGACACTAGTGAAAGTTTAACAGTCAAAATGTTGACTCCTTTAGCCAACCACATTATCCAAACAAAACACTTTGCTGCACAAAAATAGCTGAGTTGATGGACAAAAAAAAAGATTTTGTAAATGTGAGCTGCGGGGTAGTTGACCTCTTTGGTTTGCAAAGTTGCATTTGAATGAGTGTTTGGTTGCGTTTAGAGAAAAATTTAAATATCAAATCAATTAAAACACCCCTCATTTAAAACATAGACACTAAGGTAGCACTAGTTGTTCAGGATGAAAATGTACAAGAAACAAGGTCAGCAGATACCCCTGTTTTCTGTTTAATCTGACATTTTTTTCCAGATTTAATTCATCTTACATTGGAGGCTTAGACCTCCATATGAATACAGTGCACAACTACTCAGCAGTTCAGAAATCTCCAATTTGACAACTTGAGATACATAATCATTAAACAGATGTTAAAAAGATTTACAATATATTATTGACTGAACATTTCCTGCAGAATCTACAGTAAATTTAATCTCTTGAATGTATACATTTGCATCTGATATGCAGGATTTGGGTTAATCTGATTCTTTTCTCTATGAATCAGTGAAAAAAAAGAAATCCATAAGAGTGGATTTGTAACAAAGAGGATAATCTATGGAGATTACACAGATGTATTGAGATACAGTTATTGAGTGGGTCAGTATTAAAATAATGAAAAATCTTACATAACTCATTGTATTATTGGTACCTCAGAAAATAAAGTTTATAGGTCATAAATTTAGTCAGTTATTTTTATTTGACTGCTAAGTTTTCTTATTCCAAGAGTTCAAATGTCTCAGATGAGGATATTAAAAACAGAAAATATTAATGGATAATACATGGAAATAATGTTTAATGAAAGATTTGAGGATATAATTTAATGTCTGGAAACCAGGCTGAAATTAGTTGGTAAGATTTTCTGTTTTTGCAGTGCAGAAACAGGAAAATATGGAGTTGTAAAGACTCATAAAACTAAAGCAACCAAAGAATGTATTTGGTCCATTGATTTTTACAAATACAGCAGATCTAAGGTGGCAAAAGTGTGGCTCGGGGGCCACACTAGATAGAAATATCTATCTAGTGTTGTTTCTGCTGTCATCCAGTGATAAAGAATATTTTCTTTCACTTTAGCATGAATACAGTATTTTATTATGAATTCTTGATAAAATATTCATTGTGGTGGATCTTTAGCTCCAAGAAATCTCCATGAAAATGGGGGCACTTCACATGAAAGGCGCAAATTCACATAGGATTCCTGTGTTTCATCGCTATTGTTCATGTTTTATTGATGAGCTCTTAGTAGCCACTATAAGTGGATTATATTAACCCACATATCTGAGTGAGTTGCTTGATGCTCTGCCATAAATCAAGTGGTTAAGCGATATGTATACCCTTAAAAAAATATGCAAACCTTTCCATGACTGAATTGAACCAAAACCAAAACCCTCACTGCAGCTGACTTTATATTGAGATGTCACTTTGACTGAGATGCAGTGAACTCATCATGACTGAAACGGAAAAGCATGAAAATAAGAGACGACAAGGGACCTGCGTATTTCTCAGGCTCAGACAAAGACGCATGAATGAACAGAACCACCCACTATGAGGGGAGAAACCTCAACGCTCTGTATGCAGAGAAGAAAAAGCTCCCCGACTAAGTGGCCAAGCAGTCAGCTTTGGGAATATCAATAGCCAGTTTCAATAACATTTGTATCGACTTTCGCCTGCTGTCTGGGGTCTGGCTGGGTGGCCTTTTCTGGGGGGGGTTTATGACTGGTACACACTCAGAGAAAAAAAACAACAACAAAAAAACACAACATGCGGCCGCAACGTCGCAGTGAAAAATCACCGAGGCGAAAAGCAGATCGAAAATCCAAAGAGAACAAATCAATTCTCATCAGATGTGAAGGAGATCAATCAGCTGAAGTCACACAGAAAGAAGAAGAAAAAAAAAACAAGTTTCTACAGGTAAAACTGTACAGAACACCAACATTTTATACATAAACTGCTTAGATTTATTTATAAGTAACTGCGTTTGAGCATATAATTAATATTTATGTAGATGAGATTTGTAATTAACCTGACAGCCAACAGCTGCCTGCTTTATTAATTACCATGATAATATTCTGATTCCTATTTTTACTCTTTTAAAAGTAACATTTGTGTTAATTTCATGGTTAATGATAGTACTAATGATAATACTATGGTTTTGAGATTAATACTGCTCTTCCCAGTAGCTTCCTTTTTTTATTTGTTCCTCTTACTTTGAAATGTAACTTCACATATAATCTGCTCTCTAAAAATTGTTGCTCAATTCTTATGACTACACACTCAAATTTTATATTTTCTACAGACATTAACATGTCTTTACTGAAGTTAAACTCCATTTTGGGTCAAACATTTTTATAGACCATGGCGTTTTTGTCTTAAATATAAAATTTATTTATATTATGTACAGCTGTGGCTGAATTACTGTTATTCTTTCAGCAGTTGCTTTTTTTGAGTCTATATTATCCAGTTAACAAGTATTTCAATTATCAATTAATCACGATTAAACTGATTTATCGTTTCAGTCCTAATCACTATGGTTATTAAACCAATTGAAATTGATTTTCTAAATCATCTATACTTTTAAAGATTTTCCCAATTAAATATGATCATAAGATTTTTTTTAAAAAATGCATTTTTACCGTAGGCACAACTGGCAGCCCACTAGTTTATATATCAACCAGTCTGTTCTTTTGTTTCATAGCGAAGAGAGAAAAATCCTATTGACGATCAAACTTTGTGCTGTTGAATTATATTTTTTGCACGATTTTCTCATATAGTGATGTCAGTAGAGGCAGGAAATTGAAGATACACTCTTGTGCTGTTGTTATTTGTTATTCATGTATCCCTGCAGCCCCTTCTATCAAACAGAAGAGTTAAACTCAGGACAGCCAAAACAATTCGAGGCTTTATGCCTTAAGCTGTTTAAAATGCGTCTAGTTTCTCATCAGCATCGATGCGGCAGGTGAACTGAAACACAACCATCAAGATAAGAGCCTGAAGCAAACGTACAGCACTCTGAACTCCAAATACCACATTAAAACTAATGAAACCGCCCACACTATCCGCTCCACTCATTAAAATACAACCGTCTGAATGCTGTGTGAAGTGTGTGATTTGTCTGGAACTTCCAATAAAGTGCAATAGTTCATTTGTTTATTTGATATTCAAAAGTTGTTGCACAATTTGTTCATATTCTCCAATAGTAAAATGCACTAGTCAGGATTAGGGCTGAAACGATCAATCGAATTAATCGAATTAACTGTGATTAATCGATTATTTAAATAATCGTCAACTAATTTAGTAATTGATTAATTATTAACTAGAGTATATAGACTCAAAAGCATGCAATTTGCTGAAAGAACAACACATTTAGACAGGTAATTAAGGCGTTTTGAAATCAATGCCAATTTCGAAAAAAATCTAATTTTTCAATAAACATTTTATTAGGATGAATTGATTTTTTGGTTGTATCAAAATTAGTGAAATGGAAACACTTTTTTGGATCATAAGAGTCACATGACCAACAAACAGGTGTTGCCACTGGCGCAAACAACAAAGAAGGCAACAGGAAGTGGTTGAAGGATGAGGGCGCTGCATGTTCTTTCATGATTTATCGAGTGGAAAAACTTATTCATGTGTGATTTAAATGCGTTTCTTATTTAATGGAAACACGGCAACTGTTAAATTGTTTTTATTTATTTTTTTATGAGCAAAATTTCAACATTTTGTATGTATTTATAATGGAAAAGCAGCTTATGCTATCGCAGAGCTAATTACATTACCTTTAGATATAAGGAGTAATAGAGGAAAGCAGTAATAATGTAAAGCAGCAAAGAGTGGAAGTTTCTCCAACTCCCAGAGTTTCTGAGGACTGATTTGATATACTGAGAGGGAGGTTTAATTGTGCGTGCAGAGAGGAAACTGTAATGAGACAGACAGCAGGGGGACGGGTGGCAAAGCTGAATCAAGCAAGCGTTAAAGCAGGAGAGGTTTAAAAAAAAAGAGAGGGAGGAAGGATGACGGGAAGAGGAGTTGTGTAATGGAAATCTCCTCACGTACGTCAATGTCCACCAAAAGCCGGAGGGTCAGCAGATAGGTGACCTTCAGAAATATGGTGTTTTTCTTGCGAAGCCTAGCCTGTGTGTCACTTTTTTTAATTTGACAAATGGAGGTGGATTAAAAAAAATCACCGCAGCACAGGGATGGGCAAATCAGAGCTTGTTCGCTTGATGATGTCAATCATGAAGCGCCGTCTCCAAGAACGATGTGCTTAATTTGAACAAATGACTCACAGTTTTGAAAACACACAGCATAATAAAGCATCATTGCCATCTGCGCAGCATCTCATCACTCTGCAAAAATCCCATTATCCGATCGGACAATGAGATCATATTGCCTCCGCTCACCGTTACTGCTGATGCATTGAACTTGAGGCAGCTGAGTTCCAGGGCCGCACTGCTTCCCGTCATCAGGAATACACCTGTCCAGGCTGACCAGCTGCCATTTGTAGCAGCTGGGTTCATCACATGGCATGGCCTCTACTAGGTGAGGGCAGCTTCCTGGGCCCCCGGTTGGTTCGTTGGTAATCTGTCGTTTCCTCAGTTTGAAGCCTATGAGTAAAAAAAAAAAAACAACCCAAAAAGACTTCAAAATACATCCTTCCATTGGTTTGAATACAGTCCATCATCAATATAAGCATAAATCAGTGACAATATAAATCACGATAGACGTGTAATCAAAATAAATTAGGATAGAATATTCACAGAATTCTGATCCAGAACCGCACAGCATTCTGGGAGATGTAGACAGAGGAAAGACTTTAGCTGCTCAGCTCAACCTTTCACAGCCAGCCAAGCAAAGTTGGTGGAATCAACTCTCACTCATTCTATGGTTACCTAGCAACTCACTCACTCTTTGGTTACCTAGCAACGACCTGCTGAGTAACTGGCACAGCAGCAGTTTAAAGTTTCCCCACTTTGCCTCATAACTACTTAAAAATTAAAAGAAAAACAACAGCGTAGAGTGAAAACTGGATAAGGTCACACATCCAGTTTGGCAGTATTTCAGAAATTTGAAACAAAAAACTAATCTATAATTATCGATATGGACTGGTATAAAACACTTACATCATGATACATTTGTCTGCCAGCCGTAATATTTATTCAATTACATTTACTAGAGTAACAACTTTAAGTAGTATTTTAACTGAGCTGTACTATTTACTTTTAAATTAGTAATATTATTGTGAATTACTGCTACACTTACTTGAGTAAAATTTCTGCATATCCAGAAATGTTTCAGAAATTTCTGGATGTGCAGAAAACATATTAATTAAATGTTTGTTTTTCAACTCAATGAAAAACAAACATATTTTACCAAAAACATATGAGACACAAACATATGTGTGTGAAAGATCTCAGTTTTTCACACCAGCTTTGTTGTTCTCATGTTATTTTCTATCTGCTGAACCTGTTGTGCCATTTAGAGGGTAATAATATGCAATAAATATTGGAATAGAATAGAATTTACTTTATTGATCCCCAAGGAGGAAATGCTTATTACTTGACAACTACTCCATTCTAGATGTTAAATATTAATAATGCAAATATAACCGTAAGCGATAAAATCTATAAGATATATAAATAAATATTGTCACTGGAAGCACATGTTGAGTTTAATATAATAAAAAGTGTTTCTTTTGCCTGAATGTGTTGTTTTGCACTTATTTGTGGTCATTTTCTTTATTTCAGTTTTTAAAATGCCAGAATTTGCACATAACTTAATATTTTGTCTGTTTGATGACATTATCTTAAAATATTAAATTCACCCAGGCGCTTTGTGCAGCTGAATAGTTGCCATGGAGATTAAAGGATTTCTCAAACATACATGAACGAATCAAAGCAACACTCCAGGTAAGTTTTTGATGAGGGAATAACATAATAACACAATATAAAGCTCAAAAACGTCAATTTCACATAATTCTGACCCTTTAAAGTTGATCTTTTTACCTTTCCTTCCGGTCTGATCGTTGCAGTTCTCAAAGATGCACGGACCCCAGGCCCCCCACGGTGACACCTCGCAGTCGATGGGACAGGGGATCTGGCAGAGCTGGGATCTGTTTGGGATCGGACCCGTGCACAGCTGGTTCTCCACCGGGCGGGAGGCTGTGCAGGTCAGCAAAAGGAAAGGACAAAATAACCAGCATGAAAAACGAAAAAAAACAAACCTGATTGGATCAGGAAACAAGGATGCAAAAATAATTATTTACTCATTATTGGCATAAAAAATCCCACAGGGAGAAGCTGAAAACTGCATCAGAAGGAAAAAAAACATGCCTGCGAGGTAGATGCTATTATCCCTCGGTTTGGTTTCTCCCCTCCCTGTTAGCATGTCAGAATGATAAATTAGCAATGATTATCTCTTGCAGCAACTTGATAGCAACTAGAAGCATGGTGGAGCTCTGCTTTCTGACTCTCAGTGGAGATGCAGAGAGGATATAATGCAACACTAAGGTGCAGCAGAACACGGAGGCTGTCTTGGCTCATGTTTATTCTATTATGTGTAATTTGGCTTCTTTTTCCCTCATGGTGCCATGTTGAATTTAGAAACTCCTCCACTTGATGCATCTGGCAAATGGATGGCGGTTTGAAATATCACCGCAACGTTCCTATGAAAACAGATGCTACCTGCATGCACAGCATCAAAGAGAGACACAACAAACAAACAAACAAACATGTTCTTGAAAGACACTGGCATAATGTACTTATGTTTGCATATTTTACTATTATGCTAGTTTTTTCAAAGTATTCCTCCAAATATTCGACAATAAAGCTTCTGGTCGCTGTTTGAGGTTTTACTCAGGAATATAAACTCATCTAAACCAAAGCTCCAGTTTCAAGTTGTTCACCTTTGTCACAAAGAACTTGTCTGTGCAATTTTAATTACACCTACACTGTAAAAAGCACAAAATCTTATCAAGTATTTTTAGTCTGGTTNGTGGGGCAAATATCTTAGTNCACGTAGAAGTAACTTTTCAAAAAGATGTAGGAGCTTGTGTAGGTAAATAATCCATTAATATTAAGAAAACAACTATTTATCTTACATGTTCTTGCTATTAAATGTCTTGCTATAAGAGGAATAATCTGCCAGTGGAACTAGAATGTATTTTTAAATCAATATTAAAGGAATTATTTACCTAAAACAAGCTCCTATTATCTTGCTGAGAAGTTAGTTAGTTCTGTCTTATTTCAAGTCTGCTAAGAAATTTGCACTGGAAAGCTTGGTAAGATTCTGTGTTTTTGCAGTGTGGCTTACACCAAGCAGCTGTAAATTATGGAGAACCCAATCCAATTCCAAGTGTTTGATCTTGACATTCTCATGTTGTTGGTATCTTTGTTTAGGATTAGATAGATGACATAATGCCTGTCAGTCTGTGATTTTATACCAGCTGCACTCAGGTCGCTAATCAGTTAGCTGTGCAGCTAAAATGCATAGCTAGCGACGATGTACGTTCAGTTCTAAAGAATATCAGTTTTCTCTACCCTTTTTGTTTTGGTTTATCTCTTGAGAAATGCCCATTTCATTTCATTTAATATCATTTTTCTAATACTGAACATTAAATGAATTGAATTAAATTGATCTGACAAAGGTATTACTGATATTGGGCTTAACTATATAGAAAATCCCATTATCATTGTTTGCCATCACCCTAATTTATTACGAGATTTAAATCTAACTTTGTTTTGAGTTAAGAATCATTTTGAGCTTAACTGTAACATATATAGTGCAAAAACAGCTGTTTGAAAAATGGTTGGTTTTATACAAATGGTACCATTTTTCCACATCTTAATATATATATATTTTTTTTTATTTTCAACACTAAATGTTCTTATTACTCTATAAAGAAGAGAAAATGATCAATTTAGAAACATTATGAGGAATGCACACAAAAGGGAGGCAATTTGTCAGATACTTTTAATGTGCTATTATTAGAAAATAGAATAGTCTTATTTGATAACTTAAAGATCATTTAGGGTGCAAGTCCAGGTGATTTTTGTTCCTGTCCAGTTCAGTCTGAAGACCCACCTGGACGATCTGCATCCTTAAATAAAACTTCTGAAAACTATTTTACAAAAATAAAACAAGCTTGTACAGTTATACCTTTAAATCACATTTAATCAATTTTAAAAAATAATAATAAAAACAGCTAATTATTTAGAAATAGCAAAAGGTAAAATTACAAATGCGAAATTCTGAAGTAAAAGCAGATTGGAAATATAGTAAGCGTAAGATCCACACAACTGATTTCAAGGTTATTTAAACTTTATTTAACAATAAAGAGTATGCTTGTGATTCCAGAAATAACATGTTTTCTCAACCAGTGATTTCTTATCTGAACAGTTGATGAGTTTCTCCCATATTTTTCTCTGCTTTACCTCAAATGATGTTCTTTTCCAGTCCATTAGTTTTCTCAAAATATTTTAATGCCAAGGCTTGAGCAAAGAGAGAGTGAGAAAAGGAGGAGTTTCAGGTGACTTACAAAATGGTATCTATAGCAAAATGTCCCGATACTGATTCCCACACACATGATCTTCAATCTTCCATTGAGAGAGAAAAGAAAATAAGGTTGTTTGGTGCAGGAGTGTCAAGCAAACCTGACATTTAAGCAGCCGTTTTGAGGTAGGTGGGATTAAAGGTTCTTTGCTGAAAACCAACTATGCTTCTTTATCAGATATCCTCACAAGTTTATCTGATGCTGCAGAAGCAGAACTACACCTTTGCTTCAGCTCATGTTGCCTGGAAACAAAACATTATGATTTTAGAAAAAAAAAAAAACATTTCAAATCTCCAGCTGTGCTAAATGATTTTTTATATACTTTTAGAACATTTCCACTAAATTGGTTAAACAAACATGCCATAAATATCTGAGGCAGAATATATTACACTTAAGTGTGGCATTTGCTAGACTGCAAAAACACAAAATGTTACAATGAATTTTTGTCTTCAGATACCTCAGTACACTCAACATAAGATGAAATTAATTTACAAGTAACATTTCAGAAACATATTGGAGCTTGTTTTAAGTCAACAATTCCTTAATATTGATGTAAAAGTATGAGTTACACTGACAGATTATTTCACTTTTAACATAGGAAAAAACGTCTTTTTATAAGTGAAATAATGGAACTAGTATTTTTTGGAATCAATATTAAGGAATCGTTTACTTAAACCAAGCAAGCTCCAATATTTTTCTGAAGTTTTCTTTTATTTCACGTTTAACAAAATAATTGCATTACAAACTAGACCAAAAATACTTGGTAAGGTTTTGTGGTTTTCTGGAATATAGATGGTCTTCAAACTGTATAACCAATGTACATTTTATGTTTCCTTCCGTAAGTTTTTCCCTACTGGCCCTTTGTAATACGTCACTTAATCATTCGAGACGCCATGACGGACGTCGAAAATGAGGATTGGCAGTATTGAACAAAACGACTGAAATTGTCTTCCCAAGTTGTTTTTGCCAGTTTATTCGTGGCTTCTACTTGTTGGAGTCGAGCTAATTTGTTTATGAACGTAACACACCTGGTTGGGGCTTATAGACGGGGGAAGTTAGAAACAGCTAGCTTAGAAGCACGTCAGGTGGGACCCATACCTCCACCCACCTTAATTCACCCCACATGACTTCGGTCACCATGTCATAAACAGCATGTGATTCTTACATGGGAGCAACATTAAAAACGTACAAAAGACGAAATGCTAACAAGTTTTTTTCCCCCATACATGCTAGGCTACATGACGGTGCGGCACTGTCTCCATGGTTACCAACGGTTAGACGTGTACCTTCCCCAAAATGCCTTATTTTATATCTTTCTAATCATATTTACTTATAAAGTATATGAACGTTAATCTTACCTTTTAAAACGTGTTGGCTGGAAATCCGCGTTACATCGAAGGCTGACAGTCATTATAATTAACGCCCTGCTATGCCGACGCATCTTTCCTCATTAAAATTATAAAATAAAATAAGTTTGGTTTGCATCCTTGTTTTTCTGCAGCCGACCATGCAGCACTCTATGACCATCTCTGAAGAGAAATCACCTAAATGGGAGCGATATTAGGCTACAGATTTCTGTTTTTAGACCAGCTTCAAAGGAAGCGTCGGTTGTTTTGACGTCCGTCATGGCGGAGTGGGCGGAGTTCTGAGAGCGTGACGTCACGGGCAAAGTGTCAACAGTTGGCAAACTTATCCTGCGGCACTTTTCCCGACGCCGTTAACATACATAAGCTTTTGCTGTTTGTCAAACCAGAAAATGACTATGCTGTCCAAATTATTTTACAAGACACTTTAATAAACATCCTGTCATTTTCTCTGAAATAATCACAGCAACTTTGAAATAAGTGCCTGCAATCAACTCGTGACATCTCAGGTCCTCATCAGCACCTGCTACTGTGAAAAGACGTGTTTTATTTTAATTACAAGCCTCAGAGGAAAACAAAACAGCATGAATTGACACCATCTGTTCTGTAAACCAGGACACTAAAAGGGAATTCAACTCACATAAAGCCAATGTCTGAAGGCATCAGCCACTGTGTGAATATACACAAAAAAAGTTTAAATATCTTTATTTATGGAGCCCCTTGGAGACATGGGGGATTTTTTTTTCTTTTGTGGTCCCTTGCAATAAATAAGCAAACACACCCTGGTTTATTTGGTATACGGTCACAAATGGCAATTTAAAATGGCAAATACCTTTAAAGACACAAGTTCCTACATTCTTAACTCTGGTGCAAAAAACCAGATTGAAAATCCCTCTATTACTGCGTGTTCATGTTTGTTTGTGTAAGGTTGAGATGGGACTGGATATGAAAACTTTATTAATCAGATTACCAACAGAAAAAAAGACACAATCAAAACTGTCAGATTACTTTATTATCCTGTGAAAATAAGTCACAAAAAAAACTCCAAATAGTCTGGATTTTTTTTATTTGGTTTCTGTTTATGTCTTAGAAGAGACGGAAATCCCATGATTGACCTGTTTTGCTTTTGCATTTTGCACATAGGTTTGTGGTGCATTTCTATTCATAAGAAACTGATATAAAACTTGAAATATCTCACAAACGAGACACTAACATAGATGGAAGCAAAACTTACAAAAACCTTATATTTAACTTGACTACACAAAGACCTGCTGGTTTAATCGATTATTCTTGCTGTTTTAATATTAGTTAGCATACTGTCAGTCAGTGGACTACGACTGTTTATCACATCATGATAAAATAAGTTTATGAATGAATGAAGTTTATCTCATGAATCAATGAGATGCGTGTTTAGGACCCGTAAGCATTAAAAGCAGGTGAATTGATGAATGATGAGAGTAAATGGCCCCAAACGCCAGATATTAACTTGCTAGCAATTTTGTTCACGGTAAAAAAATGAAGTAATATTTAGCGTGCAAAGGACAAATAAAGTTATTTCTTAGTTTGTTCACAATTAGAGGGGCTGCGAGTTGTAAATGATTTTATTAGCCTAATTGTAAATAGTTTTAGTAGTTAGAATAATTCACTTTTAGTTGCGTTTTGAAGGCAACATGTGCAGTAGAGTAGCTGCTGACACAAAGTGACGTCAACTGATAATCCCTCTATAGCAGAAAGACTCAATTATGCCGCATGAACTAACCAGTGCATTACTGTGAGGGAACGCAATACATTTGGTAATGCAAAAAGAAAAAAATCCCCCATGTCCTCTAGGGGGCACCGTACGCTCCTTATGTAGGTAGTCGTACAGTAAAAGCATCTCCAACTGTTTCAACAAGACATCTAAGAGCTTAAAGTCTGAACCATCGTTCCCTGAGAACTGTGGAGAGACGACAGGCTTTTGAAATGCAAAATGTCTAATTCCCAGTAAGAACCATGCTGAAAGTCACATACTAACTTTGTTGATCCTCTGTTAATCCATGCATTACTGGGGAATCACTCACTTCAATCTTTACAATGGTGAATATTAAACAGAAGACCAACATAATACTAGTGTTGAAGTGAAGAAATGAAACATCCCTGTTCTCTGCTTGTATGTAAGTCCATTTGTAGTTCGCTCTCCTGTGAGATAAAACTGACAGCACTCCACAGGAATCCCTCCTGCATCTGTGGCTCACCAACACTTTGCATCTATATTCTGTTTGTGTGCGAACAAAGTTTTTCCTTCTTCAGTCTCTCTGCAGTTCCAACTCCTCCGTTTTAAACACAATGAAGAACGTTGTTGTAGCAAAATTCAGTGCTCAGATTGAGTGAAAAACTCCAGTTTGAGGTTGTAACTCTCCTGAAATTAAAATGTTTCAAAGTTATTGGAAATTGAAAAGAATCGCAGCTACACTGAGCGCTTCTGAAGCTCTGCTGAAATCAATAGTTTTCTTTTTGTTTGCGAAACGATGCTGTGTTCAAACAGTGGGAAAAAAACGCATCAAATAGGAAGAAGTCGTGGTAAAAACACAAGAAGACAACCGAAGTGGAGAATATCGGAGAGTGGAAAGATTACAAGGGCAGAGAGGAAACAAGGAAAAGAGAGAGCAGTAAAAAAGGAAAAGCTTAGAAGAAGACAGAATGATAACAGAAGAGGAAGAGGATTAAATTCGGTGACAAATTATCCGACCTTTAGTGGGAAGAAAAATGAAAAACAAAAAAGTAAAGACTTTTTTTCCCATCAATGCAAGTAAATAAAAAAAAGAGATACTCTTAGTTGGTTGTTTCTTCTACCCAATCTATGGTTTGCTTGTTACTGTATCAAAGCCATTACACCAACTTGGCTCGACATTTTAATCAATCCAGAGCTGTTTTATTCCAACCTGTGCAGGTATTTTGTCTTACCTGATTAAATTTTACACAGTTGTGTAATAAAATCTCATGGCACAAGATCTAATAAGTAATAAAACATGAAGTAATTTCTTGTTAAAGTGAAGTCTGTCATAAGAGGATATCCTGCTGCAGTTAGCATGGGATTAGCATTAGCATTTTCTCAATAAGTTAAACTTCAGCTTCGCTACTTTAGACATTCTTTTGAATTAAGATACATTTTTTAAACTTATATCTGAATCAGATTAGGGTGTTGTACTCTCAGTAAATGGCATGTATTATAGTCTTTATAGCCTGCATACTCCAGTAAATTATTAATCTATTACTAAATTAATTAATAAATATTACTATAATTGATTAATCTGATTAATAACAATTAATCAGATTATTCAGAATGGTGTTCTCTCAGTAAATGGCATGTTTTAGAATATTTAGAGTCTGTAAATTCCAGCAAACGATTAATCGATGAAGACATTAGTTAACAAATGTTACTATAATTGACTAATCATGATTAATCCAAGTAATCAGATCAATCCGATTAGGGTGTTGTCCTTCCAATAAAGGCCTTTTTGAATCTTTAGAGTTTATATACTCCAGTGAACGATTAATCGATTGCTACATTAGTTGACAAGTATTACAATAATCAATTAATCATGATTAATGTGATTAATCACAATTAATCCGATTAATCGCAACAGCCCTAGTTTGCTTCATTATTTCTTAAATGGGAGAGATGGTTAAGAGGAAAAGTGAGAAAACAGAGCAAATATGTAGGAGAATTAGAAGTGGTGGGTGATCCGTGGTGAGAAGAGAGGAGGCCAAGAGGAAACTCAAGGAGAAAAGGAGGAAAAACTGCAGCCAAGAGAGAAAAAAAGGATAAAAAGGAGATGATAGAAGCAGGAAACTGGGTCTGGGAGTGACGATGACGGGTCAGGCTTCATATTCAGCATGGCTAAAATCACCTACCTGTAATCTGGAAGGTGATGGAGAGGAGAGGGGGGACACTAGGCTTCTGCTGTCTTTGGGTCTGACCCGCTGTAATTACAGGGGAAATAGCTCTATTAGCTACGCACACAGCAGGGAGAAGGAGACTCTGTCAGACATGCAAGCAGAGGGGAAGAGACAGGCAGAGCAGAAGCAGAGAGCCGGGCCTCGCGACCTCAATGTGTTTACTATTAAACACAGATCGAATGTTCTCTTTAGAGGAAGGTAATTGCTGTTTGGAGTTCATTTGTTTTCACGCTGACAAATCAGACCTCAGGTCATTGATTAAAAATAATCAGATTCTTTTTTTTTACGTAAGGGGAGAAGGGAAGACAAGGACTTACAAAAAACATACACCTACCTGACCAGCAGAAACAAATCCCACAAAAGACTGGAAAGAATTAGCTTTTTAGGGTGAAAAGTTCAGTCCATTTTAATTGGACTCTAGTTCGTTTAGAAAGTCCAGTTTGTTTAGGGCAGTGTGAATGTGAAACCAAAAAAGTGAATTCTGGTTTGTATAAACACCTACGTCTCAGTTTGATTCAAATTAACTTTGGTGATTCTGATGGATATGTGAACTCCAAGCGGACCAGAGACCGCTCTAAAAGCAGAATGTGGACTATGGCGCAGGGAATTCTGGGTAAATAAAACCAAAACAAATGCGTTAGCCTAGCGCTAACAGGTGAAATGAATCGTGGTCTTTTACCAGGGTTTTACTTAACCCTATCATGATGACAGATTCTGCTGGATGATAAACTGTCCTAGTAATTATTACGATAAACTATAATATTGTTGTTTTCAGATAAATTTCAAGTAATATACTGATAATGGAATAATAATTCAAGTTCATTCCTTTAAAGATCAATAAACTTTAGTTTAAATATCCAAAATAAAATATGACCAAAAATAATAAATAAAATGAAAGTTAAAAAACAGATTCAACCAAATCCTCTGTAAACAAAATTACCTTTAAAAAAAATATTAATCATCGGAATGGAAATTATTGAGCTCATTTTAATTTATCATGTGATTAAGTGATTAATTGCTGGCGCTATTCCATTTTTGTTTACGTTTTATAAAGAAAGAAGTTGCTGTAGTCTTCTTCTGAGGTTTTTGTTGTTGTTTCCTTCAGTAGTTCTTGGTGCAGTGCCACCACAGGCGAGGAGGGGAACAGGTTTTTCAGTTGATTTGGATAATTTGACACAAAGCAGTATGAAAGCAAACCGCACCAGTTGAAAATGCAACAACTGCTGCAATTTTAGTCCCCAATTGAACAGTATCTGTGTTTCCATTACAAATGTGAGTAAAACTGTTGAAATTCCGCTAATGTTGAAAAACACAGTTTCTCAATTGTGGTGTTTCCATTAAATAATAAACAAATAAAATCACACAGGAAAATGTTTGTTCAAATGACAAACCACTAAAAAACATGTAGCGCCATCATCCTCCCACCACTTCCTGTCATCATCTTCAATGTTTTCGCCAGTAGTAACATCTGGTTGTCAGTCACTTGTGATGCAAAAAAAAACTGTTTCCGTTGTGTTACATTAATTTAAATACAGCTGAAAAACTTCCCTGTCCTATCGCAAAATCTTATCAAAAAACGTGTGTTTTTTATTTACCCTTTCCATTAGACAAATTTACCTTCATAATCATAATTTGTGCAATTTTAAAGTTAATGGAAACACAGCTACTCAGAGAACCAGAACCAGAACCAGATGTCCAGCTTCCTGCAGTTTTATCACTTTATCACTGAAAAGCAGCGAGATTTCAGCGTGACGTTTATGTTCAAAAAGCAATATTTACAGCCCGTTTTTAAGCAGCTGCTGTAGGTAGCCGGATGGATCTAGGAACATATGGTCAACGTCAACAAGCTGCAGAGAAATGCATGTTGGACTGCCTGTGTGTATGGAGTCGTTTCATTGCTTGGACACAGAAGAGAAGCAATATGTTGTTTTTATTCCCCCCTGTCAGAAGTGATGTGTGTGTTTGCTAGCTTACAGTTTGCAGGTCAACATGCAGAGACGATCTGTTTTCCCTAAAAAAGGTGTTTTTGTAAAAAAATGTTTTCATGAAATGAATTAGTAACACTATGTCTGCATGCGTTGGTTTGAAGACTTTCAAGAAGTCGACTGAATAAATTTCACAGGCATCGGGTTTTACTCAAATCTTATTTGTATACATGAAATTAACATCAAAAGGAGGCATATTTAAACCACTCAGTCTATAGTTAATTCAACTCATCAAGTTACAGTCTTACAATGTTAATTATACATGTTTATAGAAATATTTTTTCCTTTAGCGTTGCACTCATGAATAAACTGAGACCAAATTTTGATTATTTCCAGTGACACCTCATCATAGTTCACATTTTGAGCACTAAATATGCACCTTATGTGTATAATTCTTGCTTTTAAAAATAAAATCTTTGTTTGCATTTAATTTTATATGAACCACACACAAATGAGGCCATGTGAACATTATAAAAAAAAGTCAATAGTGGTAGTTCTTGAGGAAAAAAAAGGTTTGTTTTGCATATTATTTCATTACAGGACAGAATAAATGTTATTCACTTTTAAGAACACAAACTCGACTTCATTCTTTTACTTACATACATTTTGCACTGCAAAACCACCAAATCTTATCAAGTATTTTGAGTTTTGTTTACAGTGCAAATATCTTAGTAAACTTTAATTGAGACCACACTAATTTAAAAGTAAATTATCAGATATAGTAGCTTGCTTCAAGTAAATAACGCCCTGATATTGGTGGAAAAAAATAAGATATTTGCACCAGAACCTAAAATACTTGGTAAGATTTGGTGTTTTTGCAGCGTGGAAAAAATTCAAGATGCTCAACAACTTATCTTGTATCCTCAGAGAAAAGTCTAGATGCAATTAGTCAAAAATTATGATTGTTACAATATCAAGTATTTACTGGATGCCCATTTTCTTGAATTATAATTAACAGACGTTTTTGCAGTCATCTAATTATACTCAGATGCATTTGTCCCTTATGTTTCCAGATTTTATAAGTAATCTGTAAAGTTTCTTCCACTTTGAGACAGCTCTGTGGCGCCTCCTTGTCTTAAAGAACCAGAACCAGATGTGGAGTTTCGCCGGCCTCCTGCAGTTTCATCACTGAAACGCTGCCAGGTTTGATTCGGCTGTAACATCCACAGAGCAACAGTACCTTCTGACGCAGACGCTGCAGGTGAGCTGGCTGCCAACATGTAGCAGAAACATGCATGTTGAGCCGCTTCACCCAACCATCGTGCATTTATGACCTACACTGGATTTACAGGAACCGTTCGACTTTGTCCTGAACTAAAAGCTCCAACGTGTTTGTAAATCATCCTAATTAATTGCATATTTTCGTTTAAGCTTGTTTTCAACTGAGCAGGAAGGACAGTGGAAATGTTGTTTACTCAGAAGAAAAACAAGTTTGTCTTTATTTTGTTGCATATTTCAAACTCTAATCTAAATATTCTCACTCATATCAACAAAACACTTTTCAAACTGCAGAATATTTAGTATCCTCATATGTCGCCCAAACTGTAACTTCAATATGATTTTAAACTCTCTACTTTTCCCACTCTCATTTACAGAAGAATTTCTCTCTACCTTCCACCAATCAAGAGGAAAGTGATTTCATTTCTCAAAACATAAAATAAATAATTTGGTTGTTTTAATATCTATCATTCAGAAGTTGTCTTCATTTTTAAGATAGATAGATAGATCTGCTCTCAAACGCAACATTTTATACCGTTAGTTTTTAGCGTTAGCACAGCTAGCACCTAGCATCCTTCAGCATTAATTTCTCACATGATTTTATGGCGGTTTTTGTGGCTGTCGTCGCCATGTTGCAGTTTAAACCTGGAAAAAATGCTACAATTTGAGCTAATATAAACAGGTGATGCAAATGAGAATATTTGAGATAAAATCTTGATTATTTAGAAAACCCCAGTTCACACCACAATCCTGAAGACTTCAATCTAGATTTTACAAACACTTTCAAGCCTCCATTTCCACTGCAGAGCCCAAGTTCAAATCAGATTAGCATGGCAGAAATCTAACTTTAAAAATATCCTGAACCAAATATTGGTTTTTCTGAATGGGTGAATATTTATTGCAATCATCTCTCAATTTAAACTCCTAAAGATTAAATTTTTTTATCTTGAAGTTACGCAAAAGAAGAACTGCTCCTTTAAGTTTGCAAACCACCTCTAAACTCACGTTGAACTATGATCATTGTTCATTTCTGACATTCTAATGAGTGAAAATCACCAAACATTAGCAGAAGTAATAAAAAGGATTAAGTGCAGCACAGGCTTTTGTTTTTAGTGTCAGCGTTTACATTCTCAGATACAAATTAAGACATTTTTAACTGCCAGGGATTATGCCTCATTAAGCCAGTTTATGCTACAGAGAAACAAAGCAGCTGCTGCTTTTGTAAGAGCTATTTATAAAGAACCAATTAAAAATCTGCTCTAACAAAAAAAACACCCTCTGCTCTTGAACTGGTACAACTTTGTTGGAAAAACCCTGATTTATTAGGTTTAATCTCAACCTACAAGCCATTGACCCACAATCAATGATATCAGTGCTATTAGAAAACAAAAGGGTCATAATAAGTATTGAATAATTATATTAGGGCTGGACAAAATGGCTGTAAAAGCGTATCACAACATAAGCATTTCAGATCAGTCGATGTCAATAATTATTGACTGGTTTTGTGTTTTAAATATCTGAAATACTGCCCTCTGGTGGTGTGACCTTTTCCATTTAATCCAGTTTCTACTGCACTCCATTGTTTTTTATTTTTAAGCAGTTATGAGACACAGTGGCGAAACATTAAACTGCCGCTGCGAAAGTTACTTAGCAGGTCGTTGCTAGGCAACCACAAGTTAGTCAGCAGGGTGTTGCTAGGTAACCAAAGAAGTCGGTTGATTCCACCAACCGCTGCCTAAATCCCCCAGAATGCCGTGGGGTTTCTGGATCGGAGTTCAGTGAAATTATTAATATTCTACCAGATGTATTATTTATTGATATTGATTGCATATCTATCACAATAGATATTGTTATTGATTTATTATCCAGCTCTAATCTATAGTTAATCTAGTCTACTGTTGTTTTTGTTGTTGTTTTTGATTATTTTAAATTACCAAGTTATTTTATGGTAAATTTATCCAGGGAAAGCTTAACCGTCCAAAAGTGTCAGAATTCCCTAATTTTTCCAAAAACATGTTTGTACCCAATAAAGACAGGCCTTATAAAAGTTGGCAGCAATCAGATGTTCCAATGAATGGCAAGAAAATTGTCAGCAGGACTCAAATGTTTAATGCATAGAAGTGCATTACTCTGTGAAAGCAGTGAGGTTTGTTTGGTTTAGTTGTTTTTATTGTAAGTCCATGTTTTGTACTTTAATGGTTGTATGATTTAGTTTTTTCAGTGATCATGGTGATCCATATTAAAGAGAAAATAAAAAACTTGAAAAATCACCCATAAAGGCTGCGCTGAATGTTGATCAATTTAATTTTTGGTCGAGTTTCTAGTGCAAGTACCTTACTACACTTGAAATAAAATAGAACTGACTTAAAACTAACTTTTTGGCAAGATATAAGAGCTTATTTCAAGTCAGTAATTTCTTAATATTGATGGAGAAATACTTGGTCCTTTGGCAGATTATATCCTTAGAATAAGATATTTTTCCCATGTTATGAGATAAATAATCTGCCAATGGACCAAGTATTTTTTAATCAATATTAAGGAATTACTGACTTAAAACCAACTATATCTTGTTGAAAAGTTACGTTTAAGTTATTTCAAGTGCAGTGAGATACTTTCACTAGAAATAAGGTTAAAAATATTTGGTAACATTTTGTGTTTTTGCAGTGCGAGGGGTTGCTACAGGACAGCTAATAAAAAAAAATAAGATTTTTACTCAAACTCTTCATAGTTGCTGTGTCATAAAATAAAAATGACTTCCACCAGCCACAATAAAAAAGAAAGCTTTATTTATCCATCAGTTCCATCAAATCCACACCTGAGGTCACTGAGCCTCCTGGGTTCAGCCTTCGCCGGATGAAAAACACGCCGTGTCCGACTGATCTGAGGTCAGATCGAAGCTACTTCACCACAAAGATTAGGGTTAAGATTCAGGAGGCGGTAAGCTGATTCAGAGTCCCAGCCCGGGGCGATCTTCCTCCCTTTTACATCGTGTCATTTATGTATGAGCGAGAGGAGAAGCAGCAGCTTTCCCTGGCTCTCCGTCTCAGAGGTGTGCTGGGAGATTACCCCCCGATGGCGGCGAAATCCTGCGCCAAGGAGATAAGAACTCGCTCCATGTAAACTCACCAGCCACATACTTTAGGTGCAGCCAGTCGTTGCATCACCGCGTGATTCGACGCAAAAGTATTTCACAGTTTCAAAAGGCTCCTTACATCACCAACACATGAGGACTCCCGTTAGCCTTGTGGTCAATAACGTATGAAAAAAAAACAATCTCATAAGTTAAACATTATTTCATTATTAGATATGAAATGTGTTTTGTCGTTTTGTGCTGGTGGATTTCATCGCACCAGGCTCATTATTATTTAATTAGGACTCGCAAGCAAATCAATCTGACATCTGATGAACAAATCAGACGCAATGCAAATAAACTTCCAGTTCTTTCTTTTTCTGAGTCAAGTCAACATCTGCTCTAGACTTCTTAAACATTTAAAGAAGAATCAAAAGGAGAAGAGCTGTAAAAAATTAATCTGACATCATGGATTTAAATGTCTGATGTGGCTTCTGTTTGCTGATCCTAAATTTAACAGGTTAACTGAGTAATTCAGTATATTTCTGCTTAACAAATTACAAAATGTTCTTCAGAAAAGGGGGTTTATTTACTGAGAAAAAAAAAAATATTTTTATGAGTTTAAATAGTAAAGGAAAAAAAATTAAGTACACCCCAGCTGCTTTAATTAGGTTGTTTCTTCAAACATTTAAGATTTGAAGAAACCTTTAAATGTTTTCTTTAAATGTAGAAAACATTTAAGGTTGACCTATTGTGCTTCATCAATCAATCAATCAATCAATCAATCAATCAATCAATCAATCAATCAATCAATCAATCAATCAATCAATCAAGCAATCAATCAATCAAATTTTATTTGTATAGCACATTTCAGCAGCAAAGGGTTAAAGGGTTAGCATAGATTTATGGTCTATTCAAAACATGTTCATTACATTTTGTTTTTAGCACAATAATCATTCTCAGATAACGAGTTTTGATCTTTCGGGCATCTTCTGACTTTAAATCCAAATCATCTGCTACTGGCCACGCCCGCAAACTCAATTCACACCTGAAAATACCTGCAAATGAATGCACAGATACGCAAACGTACATCTCTGAAAAGCAGAAGTGGATCCTCCTGCACAACCAACAAGAATGCAGCAAGTGGTTTCAACAATAAAACACTCTGCCTCTTCCAGCAGCCATTGTACAGTGAATACAATGATAAAATCAGTTGAGCAAATGTGCTAGAGCTCCACTTTGGTTGCTAGGTAACGCACAGAATGACTCAACAGTTGGGAGGTTTTAGAAATGGCTCATTTTTCAGACACCAAAAAACTTTGACTTGTTACCAAAAAACAACTGGTTTGTTTTTTTCCTTATAGCAGTTGAGGCCCAAATGGAAAAACAAAAATGTGCAAAAAGTGAATTTAAGTCATCAAAGATCAAAATTACACCACCAGACAAACCAAAACATAAAGTTAGGTGGAAATATTGGTATTTGAAAAACCAAATGAAAACAATTCACATAAAAACCAAATTTAGAAAATAACAAAATCAGACAAAAGTTAATATTTTCCAGTTCTTTTTTTTTCCCAATATAAAATGTATGACACAGACACTGCCAGACACAGACAGTGTGTGTCTGTGTCTGGTGAAGTGAATTTTTGGTTAAAATGTTTTTTTTATTCACTGGGTAGAAAATGCAGAAATTTTACTCTAGTAAGAGTAGAAATACTTCATAATAAAATTACTCAAGTAAAAAGTAAAAAGTACTCCATTTATACTACATTTTTCCAAGTTTACTAATGTAACTGAGTAAAGTTACTTCTCAACTCTACCTGAACTGAAAGACAAACTTTCTCTTTATATTATAACTATGTTAGATTTTTTGAAAGATGAAAATTGCAGATAAATCATCTTATGTAATTTGCAAAGACGTCTGTTTACATTGAACTAAAACGTTCTCCTCCATGTTGAGTGAGACGAACATCTTCTGACACATGTTGCAAGCGGACGTCGCGCCTCTCTTCACGTGATCAGAGCGATCAGCCGCCACAGGATTAACCTCAGCTAATGTCTTTAAAACGCTCTTAAGAGGACAGCTTTGACTCTAAGCTGGCTTGACAAGTGTCAGACATGGAGGCGTTTCAGGACTCTGCAGGACGAGTCGCAGCCGGACACAAGCAGACAAGTCCTGGCTGCAAACGACTCGTTTTGTTTCCAACAAGAGGGTAAACGGATCGCCGTGTAAAGCTGGGCAGACACAGGAATTACTGATAAAACGGGCTAAAATTTTATAATTCAGAAAGTTTTTCAGTCCAAGTCGCCAAGAGTGTTCAGTCTAGTTTATTTTAGCAACAGTGATCACTTACTGATTCTGTCATAGATATTTATTTACTTACTTTATTTATTTACTTACTTAATCACGTTGTTCACATTATTAAAAAAGTTCAAGAAATGGTCAAACTCGCTCTAAATACTTTGAAATCTACAAAATATTATATTGTGCTTCAGGATATGGGGAGCCGTTCAAAAACCTACACAGAAATAATCTGGATTATTTAGACTGAAATATTAGAAGAAGAAAAAATAAGGGTTAATTTTTTTATTTCTATTTTCACCATGTCAGTTTCAAACTAAATATTTAATTAGCGAGCTAAATATTACTCAAGTAATTTTTAGATATTGCTTCAAACTAAATATTTAACTTACTTAGTATGCTAACTTAATGTCTACTTTGGAGATAAATATTTTGCTTGCTAACTAAATATTTAGCTGGCAAAATGAATTTTTAGCTTTCAATGCATTTTTATTATATTTCTAGTTCTTTTCTGCAGGCGTTTTGAGCCTCTCTTGCATGATGTGATTCGGCTCACATCATGTTGCTCCGTTTGTAAAACATCACATCTTTTCTGTTAGCTCAGATGTGCTATTCAAATTGTGGCTCTGATTATGAACCCTGCAGGGCACAAGGTGCTAAAACATGTGAGATTTATCCTATAACATATTCTGCACAGGACCGCTGCTGCTGTCGGGCCCAAAATTTACTGCTGCTTTTAGTATAATAATGAAGATCTAGGGCCATTTTTTCAGGGTGCTACAGACTGATTCCACCTGAATTTCAATGAATCTAGAAGAAAAATCCTCCCTAAAGAACAAGAAAGAGGATGTGTCCTTAATATTTAAAAGTGTTTTAGTGCCATGCTGAAGCCAGTGTTGAAGATGAAAAGTAATTCATGCAGAAAAAGCCAGGATTCTGCATAAAGAGATGTACACGTGTATTGGCTGATGATTCAGAGCTGCAAAAAATAAATAATAAATAAAAATGGTAAATATAGGATATTCTTGTTTTCTCCTGGTCATGGTGAGCAAATAAATTATTTTTATAGTACGATAAACATTCACACAAAAATGATACAGCAGATGTATGGAGTGTCTCTTTTTCTTTTGTACACAAACTGCTGTGTCTATATATATATATAGACACAAGAGGAAACTAAGACAACAAACAGGAAGTATTTGAGCGTCAAAGAGAGGATATTATAAACCAGGACTACAAAATAGATTAAAAGAGGGAAAAAAGAGGATATACCAATCTGTTTCCTTCCTCCATTAAAAATGGTCCATCGTCCTGATGTTGACTAATCAACTACCAGTGCTCTCTTTTCCCTCTAAAAGGTGAAATAAATATTTTATATAACCACAAATCATCTGCTCAGAAGGATTGTTCTGATTTAGACAAAGTTTGACCCAATGACAAACTTTTGTCCACTCAAGTTCTAATTACTAATCATAAGATATCACAGTTTAGCTAGCAGCTAGCTCAGTAGCTAGCTAAACAATTAGCTTTTCTGAATGAATTCTAAAGTGCTAATTTATTTGGTTGTTTTGCTGACTTTCAGTTCAATAAAGTTCAGCATCTGTGTCAAATTGTACTATTTGAAAGGCAGATACAATTTGAATTTAAGCTAGCGCTTTAGCATTAGCTTCCGCTAAATACCGTATTAATATAGTGATTTAGAGTTAGCATAGCTAAAGTTTATGACTAGCGCTTTAGGGTTAGCGCAATAAACATTTTAGTTAGCGGTGCCCACTACTGGTTTTGACCATTAGCAATACTGGTTTAAAATGAAAATACCGTTACAACAGAATTTTGCTACCACAGTGAATGTTTTGTAATCATAAACTGGGATTATTTCCCCAGCAGAGACCAGCTTGTCAGATTAGAAAGCTGTAATAGTAGCTGGTGGCCAAAATGATGCCTTCAGGCTTTTTGCCTCAGGCTGTTTGATGAGCATCTTTATTTTCTACATGGAGGCGATACAGAAGATTAATTGAGACAACCTTCACAATATGGGCCTTAATCATATATTCTGCACTCTGAGTTTCAGATAATATATATCAAAGCTAATTTAAATAGCTCTCAGTATTCACTCTGCTTGTAAAAACAACAGCCTGGATGCTTGGTGCATTGTGTATTGTGCATTCAGGCTGCGGAGCGTAATTTGTCCCTGAGATAATTTAATAAAAAGGCAGCTTTAAAATTTATTTAACTTTCTTAATCAGCATTTGTCAAGACACTGGAAAATCTTAATGCTGGATTTAGTGATGCTCTGAATTAGGACAGAAATTAAGCTGTTGCATATTTGTTTAGTATTCAGAGGTTACAACAGTAAACTGTTATGTTTGTTTTTGTCTTACTGCAATTAATGTCTCCAATTTTATATTTTTTTGAGGGTTTTTGGCTTTATGTTGTGAGGAAGTGAGTTTATTTTACCTTAACCTGTCATTATCCAAATAAGTTGTTTGTTTTTACTCTGTTTTTGAGTTTTATCATTTAAAACATCTGAAACTACAAAACTCTCTGATCACGTTGTTTCTAAAAACACAAATAATCCACTACAATCAATCAGTTAGTTTTTTTTTTTAACAAATTACGCTTTTGTCATATTTTGATGACAATGTTGTAGCTTTTCTTATTGTAATATTATTTAAAGTGACACTACAACTTTTGGCTACTCTCCATTTGGTTATATTAGATTACATCAATTTACGCAACATTTGCAGCTATTTGGGAAAACAAATATATTTCATCCACACAAAAATTTAAATCACAAAAAATTACTATTTATAAACTTGTTAGAGCATAAATTGTGGATCATTTTATTTTATTTCAACTGTAAATTTAAAAAAATAAATAAATTTGGTGATTTTTGAGGATGACTCGTCAAATTGTAAAGTTTGTTACTGGTTTCTCAATTGTCGACCGCATGTTGTTTTTTATTACTTTTTATTTTTGTGTTTTTATAATTTAAATCAGAATGCTGAAGACTCCTTTGCATGTTATTGTTTAAATCTGGAAATTTTGCGCATGCGCTCGACGCTGGAGGACAGAAAAAGGATTCTTTTACACGTTATCCGAAGCTGCGTTGCTGCGCTGGTAGAACGATTCCCTTCACCAAATGAAGCCTGGAGATGTAGGAAGCACGGGTTTGGTGCTGCGTTTCCCAGCAAATGGGAAAATAAAGCAGAAAATCTGTTGAACAACAACTCAAAACAAATCTTCTTTTCTCTTGCTCTCTGCGTCGGCTACGCTACATGCAGACGCGTTGCCATAGCAACTGACAACAACGCCGTGATATGTTTCAGGATTCATCAGTGAATCCTCAAACATTTCCCACACAAAGAAAAGAACATTCAGTTCGCTACTGTTTTACGTGTTTAGGCTTGATGTTTATTTTGTGATTATTGATAACTGATCAATAATCAGTTGATAATCAGTAGCTGCCGCTGCTATTAGCTAATCTAACACAGCGGATTAAACACCTGCTCTACTGATGATCTGGCTGAGTTGGCGTTCAGGTCGCCTTTCTTTTATTTTGTAACTGAACCGAATTCCACAGCACATCTACATGTTAAGTTTGTCATAGTCAAGCTAGCGTTACTGACCTACTTCCTTCTTCCTTACTATTTTTTGTTCTTAAGACTTTTTCCTGACCTTGTCATCCAGTTGTAATGTTGACAATTACTAGCAATCACGTTTTCTGTTATATATCAGGCGGACAATTAAGATTTTGAGAACTTAGCAGCTAAAACTGATGCTAGTCACTGTCAGGGAGCAGCTTTTTGCCCTCCAGCAGGGAAACGGGGGCAGGATATTGGACGCGTGACGTCACACTGCAAAAGGTCAATACAAATAAACTGACTTGAAGGATTAAAATGGCCTCAGCTTTACCTTTGTCTTTTTCTTTGAGGTTGTTCAGGTATTTCAGAAGCTCTGCGTTCGCCTGGACACAATAAACTTCCCTCGTCTGCAGGCCTCCGCCGCAGAGCCCAGTCATGTTGGTGCGCCGTCGGTCCTGTTGGCTCAGCAGCAAGTCGACCCGACAGTTGCTCCACTCCGTGGTTCTCCATGTGTAACTACAAGGATGACATGAAGCACCAAAGCAGGACGGGCAGGAGAGTGGGTGTAATAAAGTGTCAAAATATGCACATTTTAAATCCTGCTGATATAAACTTATGTAAATATTATATGTCACATGGTTTCAGCCAGGAAAATAACAGATGTTTAAATTAAAGTGACAATTTCTTTCACTCAAAATCCAGTTTATGTAGCTTCGTTTTAGGTTGAAGTCTGAATAATGAAACTTTTTGTCACTTGGGCCAAAAATTTCATAATTTCTAATCAAATTTTACTGGATCAGCAACAAACTAAAGTGACAACAATTTAAATTTAAAGTAGTGACACATTTTGTAAGAATGGGTGTGGAAATTATTGTATCCCTAAAAATTAGGAAGGATTTTGCACGTTTTCCTAAAAATAAATAAAAATAAAGACGTATATTTTGCACATTTTTTGGTGAAAAAAACTCATCTATGAAAACAGAAGTTTTGTCACTTTTTGGATAAAATTTTATATATTTAGGAATATTTAATGATTAATTAAAAGCAGCTTTGTGTGAGCCAAATGACAAAGTAGACATGTTCCTGTTTACTATCAAAGCAAAGAGAATGCAGAAAAAAATAATATTTTCCATTATATGAACATTTTAATTTGTTTGTAATAACTTTGTGTTGATTAAAAACAAAAAGTCTTCATCTGTACACCCCTGACGTTACATTTTAAAATGTGTAGGAGCAGCAAAGTGTGAGCAGTTTGACAGGAATCCAAATAATCCCTTGGATTGGATTAAAACATATGGCTTCAGTTTGAAGTGGGCTGAAACTGAGCTGTGTGTCAGACTGAATGCAGGAACATCGTCTGTGAAAATTCAAAATAGCCTTACAGTCTCCCTGCAATTGCCTTTACTTTTTGTCTGGCACCCGCCCAGCCACTTATACTAATCTCTATCCATATGCTGACTCTCACACACACACTCACACACACACACAGGCATGAACCACCCAGGAGAGCAAATTATCCTGGTGATACGTGAAAAGGGAGGTCAACAGGAAGCGCGTGGAGCCTGAGCCAACGCTTTTATTTTTCTGTATGGTGCGAGAGCGTGACTGAAATACTGAATGAGTCCCTGCAGTATTTCATAGCAGAGTCTGAATACTGCAAGAAAAGGCAAGGATACCATAATAACTACATATATTTACAGTATAAACTGGATATTTATGTAGCATTTATAAAAAAACACAACCAGTTTTTACATCACAGTCTGAATCAGACTCAACTTTTCTAGTTTTAGGTCAATTTGGATAAAAAAAAATTACCAGACTAAATTCATTTCTGTGTTCAGAGATTTTTTAATGCTTAATTTCTTTAAAGACAGATGCCACTGAGATCACTACGCCTTTAAAACCAATTTGAAAATGTCATAAAGACCCATGAATTTCCACCAACAGATCAGAAGTTGTAGTTTTGACATCAGCAGTGTTAAAATAGTTTTGGGTTTTATTTCGTTGTAGCTTTTTGTTTGACTACTTCAGCTCGTTTTAGTTTTTAGACCGTTTGCTCATTAAATATTTTTGATTTTAGCTTACACTGCAAAAACACAAAATATTATCAAGCATTTTTGGTCTAGTTTCTAGTGCAAATATCTTAGTTTACTTGAAATAAGACAAAAGTGACTCAGTAAGATATATGAGCTTTGTAGTCAATAATTCCTCAATATTGATGAAAAAGTAACAGTTCCACTGGCTGTTTCTGCACTGCCTGCCACTTTTGCCTGTTTTCCCTGTCTAAGCTCAATCATTATATTTTTTTTTAATGCAATTTTGGTTACCAAGACAGGGTAACCATTTATTTGGGATATTTAAAACATTTTCCATTCCCAGTGTTAAATTATCTTGATAAATTTAAGTTTTCTTTATGTTTAAGTGGGTATACTTGCATTAATATTCTAATATTATCATTATTATTTTGGTGGATTATGGCCTCAAAATCACAATATTATATTTTTTTGCAATAATTTCTGGGGGAAATGTAAGTTTATTATTTTGACAGGCTTAAGTAGCATCAGATATAAATTACCTTGCACAGGGAGGAACGCTTCCCCCCGGAGGTTCACAGGACTCCGTCTCCTCCAAGACCGGACACTCTGCGCCCTCGCCAACAGAGAACTGGAGCACCTGTCTTCTCCGGGTGCGGGTTCCCCTTGGAGACTCGGGGTCCGCGCAGGCCTTGGAGCAGGAGCTCCAGTCGGTCCACTCCGTCACCTGGCAGTCTTTAGGCAGGACGCAGGACTGGATGGTCAGCGGCAGCTCCCGCGGTATGCACAGGCTGGGACGGAGAGGACAGAAGACGGGCAGGTGTGAAGGAGGAGGAGGAGACAGAACCAACAAGAGGCACAAGACTACGAAGTGGGAAATCTTCAGGACTGGAAGCAGAAGTCAGAACCCTGAGTTAAAATTTTAAGGTGATCTATTATGCAAATTTGAACTTCCATTTTGCTCTAAGGCTGCGTTCACACTGCAGCCTGAAGTGACCAAATTCCTTTTGTTTTTGTTTTTTTTTGCCTTAATGCGATCTGTATCTGATCTTTTCAGGACAGTCTGAACAACACAGGTCGGATTATTTTCAAATGTGACCCAGGCCACTTGGGTCGATTCAAACGTGACGCGAGTCTGAACGGCCAGGTCGCGTCATTGATATTCGACAAACGTCACTATTTAGTGTCCTAATACGGGCAAGAAAAACAACCACTATGACGGTCTATAATGAGGATTAAGTGGTCATATACTGGCTCCGGATGGACAACAACTTCAAATATATAAGCTAAGCTCCACCGTTAGCCTCCATGTTTACTTCCGCAAACACTGAGCACTTCTTCCTCATCCTCTCTTCCTCCTTCTTCTTCCTCCTCCTCTTCCTCCTTCTTCTTTGCTTAACTCCACAGATTAAAATCCCACTGATTCTCCAGTTTGAAACTAGAACCCTCTACATTTTGACACGACATGATTGGGAAAAACAATCAGCATAAGTAATGTTGCCACATATCTTTAAAATACAAAACTGAAGGAATAATACTGAACTTCTTTTAAATGATCAGGTTCAAGTTTTCATGCTAATGATCCATTTAATATGTTTAAAAAATCTAATCCTGTAAAGAAATGCAGCCTCTGTGGAGAACAAGTGATTTAAAAGCCTTTTGTTCATCAGTTAATGTCATCCTGGTTTTCAAGACAAGTCGCCGCTCTGAAAGTCTGAAACTTTGGCTCCTCAATATCCAGTGACAGAGTATATATATATATATACATTTTCTTTCTGCCTTTAACGCTGTCATTAGCTGATCTTATTAGCATACATGGTGCATAATGAGGTTCACATCAAGAGTAAAACAGGATTCTTTATAAGTCAAGTGTTAAGACAACCACAACAGGCTGTGATTCATTGTTCGCCCACATCTTTAATCATCTAACAACATTTAGTCGTAATGAGTAACCCGTCCTACTTGGGTCTCTTTCCAATCATTAGAAATTTGTTCCAACCAAAGCCGTCTGTTTTCTGCGACTCGTTCTGGAAGTCCTCTCCCTCGAGGCGAAGCAGCTGACGAGCTATTAGTGCTAATTACAGCTCTGCTTCATTTAGAGCCTCTCATTTAGGCGCTACCACCGCACTTCACCTCCAGCATCTCTGATTTTTTATTTTTTTGTATAAATCAAGAAACATGCGAGCTGCGTTTCTTTTTTATCTCGTAGCTCCTGTGTCTTTGCAGATTAAGACACCTCTGCAGGCTTTGAAGAAGCACTGAAGCAACACCGTGAATAATCCTGGGTTTGTTTTTCCGCCAAGCGCACATGGTGAGCTGGCTCGTTTCTGCTTTTGGAGGAAAACAATGGGAAATTTAAACAGTGAACGTGACGCACCGACGGCTCGATTTCTCATTTCAGATGGAAGTTGTTGTATTAAAAAGCCGCTAATGCAGCCAGTGACCCATTTTCTCTCCAATCTTTGGATCCTTTGAGCCTTCTCCGCTTGTTGTCCGCATCCATGGACATTTTGGGGTAGATCTCAAAGTTGGAGGAAGAAGTCATTATTTCTTTATCTCAGTTATTCAGACAGAATGAGGACACAATAATTTCTAGTTAAATAAATAAGCTGATGCAGAGAAAATGCTCATTTTTAAGCCTTCAGGTTTTAAATTTATATTCTAACAATGGACTTTGTATCTGCTGCTGAAAAACACGACTCTGCATCTGTCAAAAGATTAAAGAAAACATGTTTTCTGACTTTTGAGGCTGAGAAAGAAACATTCACATTCATACATTTTGTTTATTTCACTTTAATCAAACTCTGGTTGTCATGAAGTGTGTGGTTGGTGGTGGTGAGGAGAGACGCTGAGACCCAGGTATGGTGAAGATGATGTATTTAATGATAATAAGAATAGCACACAAACAGTCCAAGGCAGGCAGCACGGCAGGAACAAGCACGCAGCTAATAGCCGGTAGCAACTGACCAACAGGACTAAACGAAACAAAACACTAACCAGGACTTTACAGTTCTACTGGTGAATCCGACAGAAACATACACAAACCAGGACTTAAACAGTTCTACTGGCGAGTGATTACATGACGACACTGACTACGACAAACGACGACAAGGACCCGACGAAGAACACAGACACAGGTGGGCTTAAATACACATGGAGGGTAATCAGGTAAGTAGACACACCTGGGAGACAATCAACGGGGAAGACAGGACAGAGACTCACAGGGAAACAGGAACACATTGAAAAACTCAAAAACACACAGAAAACCACGGATCATGACAGTACCCCCCCCTCAAGGGCGGATACCAGACGCCCAAACAGAAAAGTCCAAAAACAACCCAGCAGGGTGGGCGGCGGGGCGACGGCAGGAGGGCCAGAGTCCAGAAAACAGTCCAAAACACAAAACAACCCAACAGGGTGGGCGGAGGGGCGATGGCCGGAGGGCAAGTGTCCAGAAAACTGTCCAAAACAAAAATTAATCCACACAGGAACTGAAAACACAGTAAAAACAGTCCGGGGGCTGCCCACGACACAGGAGGCGGAGACGTAGAGGCGGGTCCGGCGGGCGGCGTCTCCGGCGCAGGAAACGGAGACGTAGAGGCGGGTCCGGCGGGCGGCGTCTCCGGCGCAGGAAACGGAGACGTGGAGGCGGGTCCGGCGGGCGGCGTCTCCGGCGCAGAAACCGGAGTCCCGGAGGCGGGTCCGGCGGGCGGCG
>NW_015115806.1:38212-56467 GCF_001443285.1 Poecilia latipinna
CACAGACACAGGTGGGCTTAAATACACATGGAGGGTAATCAGGTAAGTAGACACACCTGGGAGACAATCAACGGGGAGGACAGGACAGAGACTAACAGGGAAACAGGAACACATTGAAAAACTCAAAAACACACAGAAAACCACGGATCATGACACTGGTTTGTTATTCTAGGAAGTCCAGCTTGATTAGGGAGGTTCTGACCTCTGATGAGGACCAAAAAACAAACAAGCTAAAAACCTCAGTTTTCGGTTTGATTAAAGTGAGTCCGGTGCAGGAAGCGGACCAAAGCGCAGGGCATTCTGGGTAAATACACCAAAACAAGCATGCAAGGTGAACGCTACTCCAGAACTACAAAATCTGATAAAGTATTTTTGATATTTTTGAAATATCTAAGTACACTTGTGATAGATTTCAAGTGTAGATGTAACATTTGTTACATTTTCAGTTAGTGTGGTTCTCTTTCCCACTGCAATGTGTCAAATGATCCAAACTAAATGAAAAACCAGTTCCCCTCCTCACCTGTGGTGGCGCTGCAATAATAACTACTGAAGAAAAACAAGTGTTGCACTGAGCGCAACTTCCTTCTTCACGAAATATAAACAAAATTGGAGTATCTTCAGATTTTAGTGTTTATAGGATTCTTCTTTTGCCTTTGGTAAAAAAAAAAAAAAAATTCTTCTGGTTACACTAACACAAAATCTTACCAAGCATTTTTGGTCAGTTTCTAGTGCAAATATGTTACTTAATTAGACAAAAAATAATTTATAAGTAACTTCTCAGCAAAATACTGGAGCTTGTTTTCAGTCAATAACTCCTCAATACTGATGAATAAGTACTAGTTCTATGCAGATTATTTCACTAAAAACATGGGAAAATATCTCGTCATAAAGATTTTTTTGGACTTTACCACTTTTTACTTGATTTCTCCTGTTGCCCTGAATCACAGCATTGATCTTCTTTTTACCTCCTGCTACATTGTTTGAAATATTAATTTAAAACACCGAAATTCTGAATAAGTTTCAAGGTTTCCCTGTTGGAAATCTAAGAGGAAACAGCACACAAATTAGAACTGGTATTGAATTATTTTGTTTTTAAAAAATAACTTTTGTATTTATAAAAAATAAAATTTAAATAAAAATAATTCCTTCACTTATAAAGTGGGGAAAATGTCTTGTTGTAAGTGAAATAATCTGCTAATGAAACTAGTAGTTGTTCATCAATATTAAGGAATATTACTGACTTAAAACGAGCTCCTATATCTTGCTGAAAAGTTACTTGTAAGTTAGTTTTGTCTTATTTGCACTAGAAACTGGTCAAAAAATACTTGGTAAGCTTTTTTGTTTTTGCAGTGTAACCTGATAAAATGACTCGTGTTTTTTATTTTTATTCTTTTACCAAAAACAAAAGAGAAATCCTACAACCGTTAAAATCTGACGCTGGTCTGTATTTGTTTACATTTTGTGAAGAAGGACTTTGTGCTCAGTGTTTTCTTCAGAGGTTTTCATGTCATTTTCTTCAGTAGTTCTTAATGCAGCGCCCCCACAGGCGAGGAGGGGAACAGATTTTTCAATTGGTTTGAACCGTTTGACACAAAGCAGCGTGAAAACGAACCTAACCGGCTGAAAATGTAACAAATGTTGTAATTTCTCCAGTCCAATACAGTCTACAGGACTATCAGGTGTGAAAACATCCTTAATGTTGTGCAGTAGAGGCAACGTTTCCTCTAAAAACAAAACTGATCAACAAGCAGAGGAAGTCAGAAACCTATTTTTAAAGAAAGCCGTCAGTGAGGAACCAGTGAGACACCGTGGAGAAGGAAGCGTCCCAGTGACAGATGTTCATCAAACAAAATTGGAAATGAAGCGAGCAAGATGTTCTGGGGACGCCTGGCTAGGACACGAGTGGATCTCTGCTTCTCTGGGAAGTTTGCTCCAGTTTCCACAAGAAAAAACAACTATGAATATTTCAGAACAAGAAATAAACAAGTCAAGGATTAATATTAATGCTCCTAAGAGCATGCAAGTTGTTTTCAAGGTTCCTTTAAAAGTATTGATCCCAGTCAGTGGCGAGAGCCCCACCCTAACAAAGCATCAGCGGCTAGATACCCCAGAAAAAGGAAGCTTTACCATAGAAGATATGCGACTGAGAGATAAATTCAGGCTTGCAGCCGTTTCCTGGAGTAGGAAAACCTTGATAAACCCACCAAGATCAAAGTCTGCCGGGAGCGGCTGTGACATTTAATACAGGGAAGGAAATGGAGACAACAGCTCATTAGAAGAATATAGATCTGCCCTACAGTTATTCTGAAAAGCCAAATGTGTATTACTCCACAAATTAATGCCAGTTATAAAAAGGATAACCTATGGCAACTCAATGTTTCATCACTTTCAGTTGAATAAAATGAAGCTTTTAAACGCGTTTTGTGGATGTGCAGTTGTAGGTCAAGCTTTCTTTCTCGGAGAATAAGAAGTCCCAAACCAAATACTCTGCAAATGAAAACGGAGCCGAGCACCGAAGCACATAATAACCTCTTTTCACAACCAAATAATCCACAACTCCTCATTTGGGGGTTCATAGGAGAGCGATCGTAAATACGATTGTACCAGTTCTGTTCCCCTGGGTTACATATATATCCTGCTAAAGTCTAACGGGTCCACAAAGTGTAGCTATAGCAGATGTATGCATCTGACAGCTGCGTAATATTGGCAGGAAAAGGAACGTGGAGCTATTTTACAGAATATGTGAAATTGGTCTGTCTATTCACAGTCACCTTGACTTTAACAATCGTGTCATAAGAAATAGGGAGGATGCAACTCAGACCGGAAATATGCTTTGCTTCAAATATGAAGCTTTCTGTAAGGACAGATTTATTTTAGTAACAACAGGAATCATGTTCTGCTTGTCATAAGACAGATGAAAGTCTGAGGGAGTTTTTTTGTTGGACGAGGCGATTTCTATCCAAAACATTTCAATAATAACTGAAAACGCACCATCGGAAGGTTGTTAATGTTTTATTCTGCTTTCAATTCATAATGTAATGAGAAATTATCAATAATTATATTCAAAAATATGTATCTTAAGAATATAAGTCTGAGTCTTGATGAAGTTATATGTAAAAACACGATAGTTTAAATGGGACCTACTAAGCAAATTTGGCATTTTCCACATTTTTCTACTTCCATTTGGGTCTCAACTGCTTCAATAAACAACCTAAGTACTAAAAAACCTTTTTTTGGCAACAACTTAAGGTGTTAACTTAGTGTCTTATAAATGAGTTGTTTCAAAAACACCCCAAAAGTTAAGTCAGATTTGACCTACGCCATTACCTAGCAACCACAGCCAAGCCCAGCCCCGTTACCTAGCAACCACACCCGGGCCCAGCCCTGTTACCTAGCAACGCAAGCAGAGTTCCAGCATGTTACTTACTCATAAAGTAGTACCAAAGAGTAGGGAACTAAATACTAATGCACGCCACGCTTTGTATATTCTTATAAATAATGCTGAAAATCAGGTATTAATTTTATTCCACTTCAAAGGTTTTTGTTGGTATTTAATGTTAGGTCAAAGCAATGTAGTAAATTACTTAAGTTTGGTATTGTACATCGGAAAGTATCCCAAGAATTGCTTTCTTTGCCCTCATCAAAAAAAAAAATAAATAAATAAATAAATTGAATTTTAAAAAAATGAAATAAAAAGACATGCGTTCTATAAATCGTATGATGAGCTACAGTTGGCAGGATAGTTCTATTAGCTTTTAGCAGAGCAAATCAACAATAAATGTCCAACAATTTAAACCAAAGCCAAACGTTACACAGTTAATCCTCAATATGTCCATCTAATATAAATGATTTCAGTTCATTTAGAACACAGGTGTCCAAAGTGAGGACTGAGGGCCAATTGTGGCCCATGAAAAGATTTTGTTTGGGCACAGGTCAAACTATTTTGGTCAGTAGAAAACAATGAATGATCCTAAAAAAAATTGTAAATTGTTTTTCTTTTAATAGAGCAACAATCTGAAAACCTGTTAATGATTTGGATCTAAACAGATTTCATTATAAAATTGTTTTTGTTGTCAATCACAAAAATCACAAACTAATTTTTAAATGTTCAATTTAGTGAATTTTGTGGTCTGCCAATAGTTTAAATTTATTCATTTTGGCCCTCAGGATGAAAAGTTTGGAGACCACTGCTTCAGGAAGTTCCTCCAGATTTTCCAACAACGCATAAAAAATTAAAAATCCTCTACAAGTTTATGTAGCGATAATATCTTGACGTCTTGTGTGAGCAAATACTCTTTCTGACAGGTTTGGCAGAAACATACAAATACAAGTTTCCTTTAGAAACATTTGATTTTAGTCGACTGCCAACTTCACACTGACAGAACTTCCTGTCAGACATTTTGCTCTCAGATACATTGTTAGACGGGAAGAATTTGCAGCGAGTGAATAGAAACTGACAGCTATTAATCTTTCTTATTTTCAGTCTGACAACGCGTCTTTGTAGCGCTCAGCGAGGATAAAGGCGGGTCAAACAGGTTAGATTTGACATGAAGAAACTCAGATTTAAAGAATATGTGTTGGATAATAATTCATCACTTAAAATATTTTGAAGAGCTCCAATTTTTTACTTTCTTTTATTTGAGTAAAATAACTGACTTGTCTCACTATTCTTTTTAAAATGTTGAAACTATTAGCTTTCTTCCTATCTGAAATTATTTGAACTCGACCTTTTGAATCATCAAATGTTTCAAAGCCAGAAAAACTTAAAATTACACATCATAAAGGACAGTTAGCCTTTTCTAGATACTAAAAAAACTTTGGAGATGCAACTTCTTAAAACAGACATCTAGCCAAGTATTCGCAACTCAAGAAAAAAGATGGAGTGAGACCTCTTGTTTTCCTTGGACATCCCTGATGTATATAAGGATTTGTGAAACTAATAAGGTCAGAAAAACCAAAATCTCTCAATTCAGAACATATTTTCTTTCAGAATTAAGAAGAATTGGAAATCTGGCTTCAGAAGAGGCATGAAGATAAAATGTTGTTTTAGCAGCAAGTCACCAGTCAGACCATCGACAAAAACATAGATAATGCTGGAGATACTAACGTTCCTCAGGTAAGAAAATGTTTTTGTCTTGTTTTGCTTTAAACTGATTAACTTTTTGCTTCTTCTGTCACTCAAACAGCATCTGCTGATGTCTGCCACATAAAACAAATCCATGTTTTTATCCCTGGAAATGAACCGCGGCAGTGAAATACTGTTTTTCACCTACAGCGTCTGAGTCGGATAAAAGGAAACGGGTGAAGTCTGATTGTATATTTTCTTATTTTAACTTCTTATTATTTAATGGATAGATGTAGCTGTAGGCAGAGTGGAGTGACTGTATCATCAAAATATTTCCTCAAACATTTTAGATAACTCAAAGCACTAAAAGTAAAAACAACGCGTAACATCCCCTGCTACATTTTTCTTTCTTATTTTGTATCTATTCCTCAAATATGGTCATGAAAACGAACACAAGTAAAACAGGAGACATTTAAAAATGACCCTATAAATATAAAAAGCTTTGAGTTTTATTTTAGATTCATAATTGCATTTTAAACTTTTATGACCTAGCAATAAGTTCTCTGTCAGTCTGAGTAATGCTTGATTTCCTAATGAATTTTAAAACAAAAAAAACACCCAATACGTTTTTTTGTGTGTGAAAAGCATCAAAGTCATGGCTTAGATTGATCTCATGTCACAGAGAGGCGTTTTTTGTCACTTCCTTCTGCAGAACTCGACATCAAATTCACTTTAATGGTAGTTGTTCCTCTTAGTTTTGACAGCGTGGCGCTAAAAAAGACCCAGCCGACAATCGTCTTCCTCAGTGTGTCGCCTCCTGACAGGGAGGAGCAAAATTCAGCAGGACAAATCCGACATGTTTCCCTGTCATGAGCAGCAGACGGATCATAGAGGCAGGAAATGAGGTTAAAATGACAGGGGAAGATATACAAATACCAAAATTCAAGTCGTCCCTGATCTTTGTTTAACATAGTGTATGAAAAATTAGTTATAAAAGTGCAGAAAAAAACAAAACATACAGAAAAGGATGAGAAAAAAGTAAGAAAACTGACTTTAAAGTTCTAATTCATTGTTAATCTATGTCAAAATCCAAATTAATTAGCAAATATTTAAAGGTGTATGTCAATTATGTTGCTACTGCATGTCCCAAATTTATTTGGAAGATTTCAGTTTTAACACAAAATTTGCCAGATGGTGCTTAAACAATTTAAACAAATCTGTTTCTGATAATAAAATGTCAGAATTTTGAGAGAAAAATATAAATTCTTAAAAAAAAATCTAAATTCTGATAAAAATGTCCAGATTTTGAGAAATAAGTCAGTATTCTGAGATTAGTCTAGTTTTTGTAGGATTCATATTTAGCTGCAGCATTGCTGCCACTATTCTTCTTACATTGGTCCACACGTCACATGTCACATACAAAAGTTTGTAGAAATTAAATAAAAACAAACAAAAAGAGACAGACAACATGGCAGAATACATGTAATTTTAGGTTCAAATATGTAAGATATTAAATTCTCAACCTGGAAATTATACTGTCTGCAGTTTCTTGAAATATTGTTTAATATATCCAATAAAATCTTAAATATAGCTTCAGTCTGCATTAATCTCCAGAGATGCATACCACAGAACTGTACAGTTTTCTTCTGTCCATTAGTTTTATCTTTTGGGAAAATATATCGCTTTTTAATAACATGGCAAGTGAAATGTTTGTTTTTAATCTGAGCTGCAGAGCTTAACTTTTATTTAAAAAGTTTTTGTTTTACGTATTTGTTAAAACTGTCTCCACGTGGTGAGAGAAGGTCATGAGACAGATAATCTATGAAAAAAATCAAACTCTTTCACCTCCTCCCTAGCTGCTGTGACTGTTTGAAGAAATGCACCGAAAACAACCAATCTAAGCCAGGAGGCGGGTTTTAGCGCTGTCAATCAACTGTGTGAATCTGCTGCTAAATGTCCAATGCCAGAAAAACAACTTACTGTTGTTGTTCTGTTGTTACAGAAAAACTGTTTATCTGCTGTCATGCATGTTAGCAAATGGGCATGATTGACAGCGCGAAGCACCGCCTCCTGGTTCTGATTGGCTGTTTTAATTACAATTAGCACTGTGAGAAGGCAGATGAGTTAGATTTTTTTTTACAGATTATTTGTAAAAAAAAAAAATAATATTACTGCCATGACAGCAGTAATATTTAACTTTCAGTTTGATTAAATATATATTTTTAGTTGGCCTAATCCTGTAAAAGTGTTTACAGCCAAAAAGAGTAATAATCCAAAATGAGGTACTTACTTGCGCCCCACTCTGCTGCCGTTCCGGTGAATGCAGGCCACTTCCCGGGTCTGGTATCCCACCTGGATGTCCCAGAACGGACTCTCCTGCCGGTTCAGCCGGTTCCTGGACCGTTTCTTTTGAATCAGCTCCCTGGTTTCAGGATCCTTCACCCCTCCTCGCTCCCTGAGCCCCTGACCTTTGCCTTTCCGCCGTTTCGCCTGCCGTGCGGTCCGGGTCTGCGGCAGGACGCAGGGGGTCCACGGTCCGACCCTAAGGCTGTACAGGCCTTCCGGACCCACACAAGCTCCCGGTTTACAGGACTGGAACTCGGTGAGGTTCGGGCAACTGGCTCCTCCGAAAAGCGGAGGAACCAGGACGCTGCGGACTCTGTTCCTGAGGCCCGTTCCGCACGTTTTGGAGCAGGAGGTCCATGGCGAATACTCGGTGACGACGCAGTCCTGAGGGCAGGGGATCAAACACGCCTGCTCCAGGCGCGGCTTGGGCTCAAAGTACTCACAGATGGCGTCCTCTGCAGGAGACCCATCCGCCTTGAGCGTGCAGCCCACCTCCCGGGTCTGAATGCCCTCCTCGCCACCGCTGCACATGAACTGCCGCGCGGCGCCGAAGGTCCTGGCCGACACCGGCACGCACTCGTTCCAGGCCCCCAGCTGCCAGTCGTACAGGTCCTTGTGCCAGTCGCACACGCGGAAGCAGTTCCTCTGGTTGGAGGGCCGCTGAGCCTGGTCACAGTTGGTGTGGAGGGTCGTCCATCCGTCCACGTGGGCGCACCAGACCGCCCGGCTTTGGCTGCCGCCCGGGCCGCAGTCACTGCCCATGCATCGCCCCCACGGACCTGCGGAGCGAACGGACAGGATCAGACATGGCGAGGAGGAAGGAGCAACGTCAGAAAAATAAATAAATCCTGTTTGATGCATGATGCAAAATATATTATAATAAGTGAAACAATCTGCCAGTTGAATTAGCAGATTGTTTCGTCCCGTATTTTAATGAGGGAATGACATCATAACATGATGTGAAGCTCAAAAGAGTCAAATTTACATGATACTGCCCCTTTAAATACATATACATCTAACATATTGACCAAAGTTCCAGGTACTGTGAATCAAAGGCAGGTTTTGGGGTTTCCGTGCAGAACTCGGTGTTTTGGCAGGTTTGCAGTTTTCTGGAGGTTTGTTCCAGATTTGTGGTACATAGAAGCTGAATGCTGCTTCTCTTCATTTGGTTCTGGTTCTGGGGATGCAGAGCAGAACCAGAACCATTAAGACCTGAGACGTCTAGAAGGTTGACACAACCGCAGATCTTTAATGTATTGTGGGGCCAAAACCGTTCAGTGATTTATAAACTAACAGCAGTGTTTTAAAGTCTATTCTCTGAGCTACAGGGAGCCTGAAAACTCCCTGTATTTGACTCTACAAATTAACCGAATCTGCAGGAAAATAACAAATCTAACAACAATACTGACAAAGGTGGAAAACTGCTTTGATTAAAAATAAATTGGGGGGGGGGGGAAATAACAGAAAAGTTAGAATGCAGCAGGTACAAATTGATAGACACAAAATTACCCTTTGATTTTTTTTCTGAATGGTAAACAGCAAGTGAATGTTTTTTTTTTATTATTATCTGGGATAGTGATGGTGATAGGTGATCAAAGGGAAGCAGCTGAAAGACCAAAGTGCTGTGAATTATCTGTGGCATTCATCAAACCCTTTTGGCAGCCAGCATATATTACTTCAAACAGTCAGTACCAGCAATTTTCCAAACAAACATCTCCGGCCCAGATGTACGGTTTCATTGCATGAATACTTATACAACCCAGTGCACAGATGATGCAAAGAACAGGACATGTTTGCAAATGTTGCAGAATCTGAGTCATTTAGTGAGATTTTAAAGCTCCCATCTGTGCTGTCAGGAATTCTGATCTAAACTACGGTAATAAATAAGGGACAAAACTCTGTTGCAAACTCTCAAAATGATCTTGTGAGTTTTGTGAGTCAGACAGTTTTCTTCAGAAAACTAGAATGATTTATATTGTATTACATGTCAGAGTTCAACTACTACAATGATGCATTAGGGATATTTTAGACATAAAACTTTGTTTAAGAAACTCAGACATTTTTAGATTAAACTCTGAAATTCTTTGGAAAAAAAAAAAAAAGACATTTCTGAGTCAAAAATATTTCTGAATTTGAAAAGTCAAAATTTGCTAGAGAAAACCCCTGAAATTTTGAGGTTGATTTCAGAAACTTTGCAGAAAAAACATGGAAATTTCTGCATTTCAAAAGTTGAAATGTTTTTTTTTCTGGAAATTTTTTTTCTAGCAAATTAGGGATTTTTTAAGACGCATAAGTTGCCACATTTTTTCTAGAAAATTTCTGAGATTAATCTCAAAATCTAATTTATTTCTAGACAATTTTTGACTATTTTTTGTATTAATTTTCAAGATTTTTTTGGCAGAATTGCATTCCTTATTTCTACCCTGGCCCTAATGTGAAAAAGCAACAGCTCTGTAAGCGTTCTTAAATCTGAAATTAACCAACCTGTGATCAAACATAATGAGAAAAAAAAAAGGATTAATTAACACAGTTTGGCTGTAGTCTGATTGTGTCACCCAAAGGTTATTAATACCACAACAGGAGAGAAATCTAATTAAATAGAAAGCTTCACATTTCAACTACCAAGTTGATTATGTTAGTATGTGGCAAATCAAAATGCTTCTGGTTATAATTAGATAGCACAGCAACAAAGAGCGGCCGTCTGTAGCCTGATGTTTCCCTCAGAGGAACTAGTGGTTTGTTTGGCTAAAAGTTATTTTCTCCCTGACATTTATTGTTGCCATGTAAGTTCAGTTGCCGTGGCAGTTGGTGGTTACCGTAGCAACCAGTAACCGACAGCTCCTCCCCCTTTTCCTGTTTCGTAACTGCGGTGTTGTGATCAGATCTGCGTTTTCTTTACAAGCACCATATTTTAACACATATTTTAGACAAATTTTATGCGTAATATTGCCATGTTTTGTATACGTTTTAAACCGTTACCTGTATTTTAGCTGTGTTTAATTTTGCAACTGTTAACTGCTATCAACTGTCATGTTATTTATTGTATTTTATTTAATGTATAGGACTTTTATCACTTTTAAAGCAAAGTAATGCTTTGTGTGATAGTTTTTGAATGTTATGTGTGTGATTTTATCTCTCATGGACTGAATATATATATATATATATATATATATATATATTCTTTATCATTTATATTAAAAAATTAGAGTAGTTATGTGGGTTCATGGTGTGAATTTATGTTAAATACTGTAGCAGGCAGCGCCCCTCTTTCTGCTGCTGTCTGTGAGGCTGAGGTGAACTGCCAACTTGATTTTATCTCTTGGTAGAATAAATACAGTGAACCTGGGCGTGTCTGCTGTGAAGTCAAACAAAGAAGGGTTACAAAAAAAGGTTTTAAAAATGTGAGTACTAGTGTAAAAAACAATAAGACTAATATGCAGATTAAAATGTGGTAAATTCTGTTAAATTTTGAAAACAAAACATAACTAGGCCAGTCGCAATGCATCAATTAAAAACATGGTAAATTAAAACAAATGAATGATTTATCGTTTTTTGCTGGTGGGTGAAAACCATTTGATTTGTGTGACTTTGGTGATGGCACTCATTAAAATGTAATGTTTGTTCAGCTATTGACTGTCTGGTGTTTTCGTTAAAACTTTTTAATTTTGTGTTTTTGCGATGTAAAGCATTCTACTGCTGAAATGTGCTACACAGATAAACTACACTGAGTGATGTAAAAGTTTTCAGTCTGGTTTATTGGTCTCAACTCGCCCTTTTTTAAGGACAACTCTGCACGTCATAAACTAACATTGGCTGTTGAGTTAACGTTTTTATTTCTACTATTGCACACAAGGGGTTTGCAAATTTGATCCCCTTAAGGGAGTTTTAATCTCCTCCCATCCTTAGATGTTCTTGTAATCAGATAATCTCACACTTCTTCAGTCTTTTTGAAGGTCAAAGTACAACTACAGGATTAAGAATGAAAGGAAAACGGCAGGAAGAGGCTTTGGAAGAAACTTCAGACAGAATATTGACTCAGACCATCCTGAAAGACAGTTTCACAATCTTTTAAATTTAAAAAGAAGTGGCTGGTGGTGGAATCTGGACAGTACTCCACTGTACCTTCAATTGCACTGCAAAGAAAAATATTAAAGAGAGTCAGGGCAGTAGAGGTTTGACTTTTACATCTTTGTAAATTTCTTTAAGCTTAATGGACATCCAGCAGATACGTTTAGTTTTAAACATATTTATTGGAAATCTTGTGATTCAGTGTTACAAAGCCTGATTATGATTTATTTTAAAAAAATGTTACAGTAGTGTGTTATGAGGCCAAGTAAACGGTCTAAAAATTAAAAAAATGTCCTGATGAAGTAATATGTTGGCCCAAGATGTCCCCTGACATCATCTCCCTCCGTCTCTGCCGTGTTTGGGTCGTAATATCCTCCCTGTCAGAACCGGAGTCTGATCTCTGACTGGGCCTCAAGTGTCCATTTAATGAACGCCGTCTCTGTCCCTGCAGGGTCAGCCTCACTAATGAATGGGTCGCTGTGTCTCCCTCTCTCTGCTCATGTCTGTTTATTATTTTCTTTTGCTCTCAAAAACAGGATGTCTCTCGCCGGCTCTGCAGGATCAGAGTTCACCTGAGGTTCATTTCTGCGGCGTTGTGTTTAAGCCTGCAGACGGGATCCAACTTCACTACGGCTAAAACAATATAGACGAAAAAACAAAACGCCGAATAAAAAATTAGCAGCAATCACAAGGTTTTAAGAAAACCTACAAATATTTTATTCTACGTAAAATATTTTCAGCTGGACTCAAAACTCCTCCACCGTATTTTCAGAGTGGGTCAAAATCTGCAGTAGAATAAAATAATATAGGAATAATTTGCAGGGTGAAATGGAGGTGAAATGAAGAGGGTAACATTTAATAAAAGAAAAAAACATTTTTTAAGATTGTTTCAAACTACTTAGAGTTACTTTTGTGCTGTTCTGAAACACTGATGCTGGTATTTTGTTCTCTAATTTCTCCACTTTTTTCACGTCCAGTACCGATATCTGAGGTTTAGTATCGACCAACAACGATATGATCAGAGCTGAATTCACTTGAAATGTTTTTGTTTTTAAACACAGACATAAACGTAATTAATTACATATTTATTTGAGAAATCTGCACCAGAGCAGCACATTTAAATACACCAATAGCTTCACAAGTTTGGTCAAACATGTAAAAAACAACTTTAAGGCCAGACGTTTGTGCAAAACCACAAAATATTTATGTTAAGTGGGTAAAGACGGTTTTTATTTTATTTTTTATAGAAACATGCATTTTCTTGTTGATGTTACTATTAAAAATTCACTTTTCAGGTTGAGGAAGCAACTTAACTTAGTTACTTTTTAGATCAGGTAACCGGTAAAGTAAGCTACATTTTAAAGGATCCACCTGATTAATTTCCAACACTGTCAATTAAATATCCAGGTTTAAAAAAGCAAATTTAGTCACTTACTGAACCATTTGTCTGTTTTAAAAATGAACAATTTTGTTCAAAAATCCCCTCATCTTGTAATATTATCAAACGTAAAAAGTAACTTATGTCAGCCTTTATTTATGGTAATTTTGCACGACCTATGCAAACATTTTGAGCAGATTGTAAATTCTGGGGTGAGTTTTGGATTAATAAATGTTTCTTTGGATTAAATCCAGCGATTGGTTTGTACTTTCCGATCAACTCACCGAGGCGTCCCTGTAGAGCGAATTAACCCTGTAGTTCAGTAACTACATGTTTCTGTAGCCGCAGGGAGGACAAAGTGTTACCATATTGAACTTTCTGCCTCGAGCCACAGTAAGCTCAGCAGTAAATTCACTTGCCAAGAGCTACAAAGTAAATCTGCAGTGGATGAAGCAGACAGACAGGAAAACACTGACCGTTACGTCATTGTGCTCCCTGTTATTTGGTTCCTCATTGAGACCTTTCTGTGTTAATGGCCGACATCAAAGCACAAGGCGTTAATGTGGCAAAAAAAAAAAAGCTGAATATGAGGGAGAGAAAGAAAATGACCAGCGGCTAACACTTTACATCTGAAGGAATATTTTCAGCAGCTTAGCATTCATGAAAGACGGTTAACCCCGACCTGCTTTCAGTGTGAAGAGGCCCTGGGCGGCCGAGCCACATTGACTCAGACTGGCTGTAAATTTCATTAACTGTAATACTGCGATTATGTGAGGAAAGGCTTTGATGACGAACCGTTCATCACGTCCATGCAGCAGCTGCAAAACAGATATTTTGACCCATTGTTAGACGAGTCTCCTCTGTTTTTATCTGCGCCGCTCTGCATACAGAACCGGGATTACAGCTTAATGACACCAAGTGGGTCCCATTTAATGGGCTCATTACCTTAAACAGACTTCCTGAGTTAAATGCAAAATATGGAGAACAGGTTTGTTCCCTCAGTGAATTCATATCATTCAACTATGAGTTTATCTTCACATCCGATTAGACTCATTTTACAGTCTGTGCACAAAGACACGGCCAGAATTATGAAGTAACTAGTTACATTTACTCAATTACATTCCTTTTTGGAAAAGAAATATTTTTACTGCTCTGTACTTTTTACTTTTACTTGAGTAAAACTTCTGGATTTTCTACCCAATGAATGAAAAACAAACATGTTTTAACCAAAGATTCAGTCGACACAGTTTCTGTTAAAGATCCATAAGTTTTACATTGAAAGAAACTGATTTGGAAAAATGTTCTTTTGCCTGATTTACTCTGTCACCAATATTGGTAATAAAATGTTGTCACTTTGCCACAAGAAAACACAGAAGAAACCCAGAAAAATCACAAATGTGCCTATAAATACATAAATAAATATATACAAATAATATTAAAATGATCAGCTCCCTCAGACGTTTTTAAGTGTTCTTGTTTGGTAATGCTCTGGTTTTTCAAGGTTAAAAGGAAATAAATCAACATTTATTTTATTCAAGCCGATCTTCATGAGCTTAAAAAAACCCCTAACAATCGAAAGAGAAAGTAAGAAATGTCTAAAAATTCTACAAAACTCAACACTACAAAAACAAAAAAAGAAAAAACACAAAATCTTACCCAGTATTTTTGGTCTAATTTATCCACTTTAAATAAGACAAAACTAACTATAAGTAACTTTCCTGCAACAAATAGGAGCTTATTTAATAAATAACTCCTTAATATTGATGAAAACTATTAGTTCAACTGGCAGATTATTTCATTTACAGAAAGGGAAAATGTCTTGTCATAATGAAATAATCTGCTGTATTATATTATATATTAATGAATTATTGATATAAAATAAGTTTTCTGAAAAGTTTCTTGTAAGTTTGTTTTGTCTTATTTGATGTTTTAACTTACTTGACCCAGAAACTGGACAATAAAAAACTTGGTAAGATTTTGTGGTTCTCATTATCCTGCACCTCCTGTATATTTGAGTTTTAGCCAACAGGTTTTTGGGAATCAACCCAAAGGAGCTAGAATATTATTTTTTCATGTATTTTCCAGAGATTTTACTAAATAAATTAGAACAAGCCATGAGATGACAGGCAGCCTGTGAGTAAACAGCCTTAAGATCCAATTTAAAACAGGTTCTGTTGTTGTCGACCGAACCGCTTCATCCTCTGGGTGAAGCTGTTCGGTCAATTATTCATGTGCCAAAGATAAAAAGTGTTAAATAAAGATATAAGCATTCATATAAGACAGTCCAGGTACTGGATTAAAAATAGGTGAAAAAAGCAGCGAAGGAGAAACTTTGAGAGAGCGTAACGTCACTTTGAAATGTTTTGTTAGTAGTTTAACTACTTTAAATTACTTTAACAACACAGTGATGAAAGTGTTACACAAAAACTCAAAGGTTTCTCTGTAAAATGTTAAAATTAAGGTGCAAAATCAAAGATAAATAATGTAATTTCTACACAAATCAATGTAAAATTAACGACAGTATCATTCGATTTTTGCCCTACAAACTTTTGAGTTAAACTTTTTATTCCCACTCAGTTTCCTTTTCCATACTCATCCAAACATGCAGGATAATCCAAATTTTTCCAGACTTTTTCCATAGGAGCCCAAAAACTTTTAAATTTGTTATGTTTCAAGAAAGTCTGGTTGCTTGGAAGCAAAATTTGAGAAATAAGAAATAATAACGCAAACATTTAGTTTCCTGATTAATTAAAATCCCTCCAGCGAAGGAAGGAGGACAAAGTTCAAAGTGCTGATGTGCTATTACCTGGTTTAACCAACCTGGCATAATGAGGCTCCACATCAAGCTGGAGCCTTTAGCAGAGTCCTTTTCTGGGTAAAATTAAAATTCTCACCAGGTTAAGTTGAATTATTTTGTTTTGTGACAGCGAGCCAGAAATGGGGGAAGACAGGGTTGTTTTCTGCGGTTTACAGATAAGTTGTTTGTTTGTGAGCTCATAAACAGCCCCAGAGGATGGATGAGTGACAAGATAAATGAGGGGAAACATGTTCTACTCCTAATAACACCCACATGCTCCGGTGGTGACAATAATGGCTGCTGGCAACATCAAAGAAGTTTTCTAAGTTCCCCAAGCCGAAGGGTCAGAGACGCCGCCGCCGCGCCGATCCGGAGCGACGCACCTGCAGCCGGTAGCTCTGAAATGTCTCCGATTCAAATGAGCGTCTATCGCCGCTCGGTTTTAGCTGTCAGTTTGCAACGCGAACAGATTCAAGCTGCTCTGAAGTAACAGACTGTCAGGAAAAATGTCAGGGCTGTCAGTAAAATAAACTCCATAATTTTCCCACAAAACACTTTGGATTCCTCGTGGGCTCGGCGGATGACAAACACAGGAGTGATAAAGATGTTTGGTGCTCAGGTGCTGAGCGGAAATGTGAAAAGACATCAAAGATCAAACAACCAACAAACCCTTGACATGCTCTAAATTATCTCAGAGAGAGGAAGCATCAGTTTTCCTACATATAAACACAATGAATCAGCCGCTGGAGGGAAATGGTTTGTTCCACAGGGACCGGTTCAAACACTGGGATCACAAACATACGAAGGATAAACAAATATTTCTAGATTTTATAAATTACAGGTTGAAAATGAACACAGTGATGCAGCACACTACTCACATCATTCGTTATGTCTGAACAAACTTCGTTGGTTTGCTGTGTTCCTCCTCGTTTTTGCTCACATAATTTCACATTTCGGCAACAAATTTGCTCAATGGAAACACGACAATTTCTAAAAACCTCTAGTTCAGGATGATGGTTTACTTTGCAAAACTTCAACGCAAACTATATTTTTCACATCACACGAGGCACATGAGGAAAAACTGGATGTTACTACTGGTGGAAACGACAGAAAAAGACGACAGGAAGTAGTTTGAGGACGATGGCGCAGCATGTTGTTTAATAACTTATCATGTGTTATTTTAATTGTTTCTTATTCAATTGCAGAATTGCTTTTTTTATGTTAGCAAAATATTGACAAAGTTTTTCCCCAGATTTGTAATGGAAACAAAGCTAATGGTGTTCCTCAGGGTTCAGTGCTGGAGCTGCTTTTGTTTATTATGTATTAATGCTTTCAGTTGCTTATATTGTTTTTATCAAATCAATCACTGTCTAGCACTGTGATTAATTACAAATAATCACTATGTTTAACTTTGTAAGTCTGAAATCTTTAAATCCATATAAAAAAAATAATTAGGAAACCATTTTATTGTCTCAAACCAAACATCTCAGTTTTCCAGGTTTTCATATTCAGCAAGGTTTAAAAGAAGTTATTTTGTTTTAAATGTAATTTAGGAAGGCTAACTGCTTGTGTTTCGATGGAAGGTAATTCATCATTCCTTGGTTTTACGTCCATCTGTCTGTTTCTTAAAGTGAAATTTGCCGTTGAGCATGAATTCTTTCATTGAGTTCAAAGAGTCAAATAGGATCTGGTTCTGGTCAGAATATATATAATAAAGTACGACCAAAAATTATGTAAATTGTCTCAAAGTCTGTAAATATATCTATATTTACATATCTGGCATTATTGGCACAAGTTTCATTAGAGGTTCAAATTTGGGTTGTCAGTCAGATCTGGCAACCCTGAAACTGGCATCCTGTGGGTGTGTTAACTTCCCAGTGGTTTGGTGCTGGAACCAGTTGTTAATCCATTTTACCACTGGTACAATCCCTCATCTGAACCCCGACCCAACGCTTCCTATTAAACTCCATCCAAAGTCTCAAAGTGAGGCGACTGAGTTTGACGTCACCAAGCAAAGCGGTGAGTCGATGTGCTGAGACAGAAGGTAATTACAGTTCTGCAGCATCAAACGTGAGTGAAAACAGCTGTCTGTCAACTCCAGGCATGTAATCAGATTTAAATGCAGCTTTATCTCCTCATGCATCTTGTGTTGTTCCTGCTCAGTTATTGGATAATTATCTCAATAATCATCAGAGGCCATAAAAATTTAGTTTATCAGTAAGAACAGGGCACATCCAGCTTTCTGCTTCTGGAGGTAATCACAGTAGATTCTGATTAAGTCTGTCACAATAATCCATTAATCAATTAATTAAATGATAAAATAAAATGAGCTCAATAATGAAAGGCAATTTTGTTTATGGACACATAATAATCCATTTTATTTATGTGTTGTGTGTAGTTTTTATTTCAGCTTTATGCATTTATGCTCCAGTTCCAGTGTTGAGGATTCTTTACAAAAATCAAAGTAGATCGATCTACGACAGGCAAACTTTGATTATTATCAACATATTTCCTTCTCCAAGGGAAACTGCTTGCATCAAGGGCGTAGGTTCGGTCTAAGTTTTGCTGGGGACCTTGACCCCCCCGGCAGCACAGTGAAAT
>NW_015115807.1:0-747 GCF_001443285.1 Poecilia latipinna
CTGACAACTCCTCTGATGGTCGGACTTCTTAATGCTCATGCACGGGCATGGTACTCACTGCATGTATGCTATTCTGACAGCGTATGGCTGTCTGATAGAACAACGGCTCTCAGCGACACTCCAGTCCTATCTAATAAGTAAAGAGATGAGCAGATGAATCGTACTGTTCCTGAATGTCACATCACTATATTGCAGACTTTTGGACACAGCGCCGTTGTCCCATATAGTATGCGACAAATCAGTCAACACCTCCGCACAATAATTCAGCACAGTGAGTGATAACATTTTTCATCACAATGCTTATGTGTCTCTGTACAGCTAGCTTTGCTAACATTACGTCAACGGAGCTTACCTTCTTTGAGCTACTTTTCTAAGTGACGAAAAAAGTTAGACATAGTCCCTACCATCTGTGAAAGCGAAGTGATGCTTAGTTAGCAGTCGCCATCGGATTTCTTATGATTTATGCAGCGCTATTCTATTACTGACGATTAGACAGACATCTTCTGTCGCTGAGAGGTAACCACTGCACATATCTCAGAGCGCCGCGTGCGAGTGAAAGGTGGGGGGAGNACTGTCGGACTTCTTAATGCGCAGGCATGGTACTACTCACTGTTCTGACAGCGTATGGTCAATAGAACGACTCTCAGTGACACTCCAGTCCTATCTAATAAGTAAAGAGACGAGCAGATTAATCATACTGTTCCTGAATGTCACATCACTATATTGCAGACTTCTGGACACAGCGTT
>NW_015115807.1:5064-12001 GCF_001443285.1 Poecilia latipinna
ACAAGTGTGTCTTTACCTCCGCGGCAGAGGCTCCGCCGAACCCCTGGGGTTCGATCGAACCCAGGTTAAGAACCACTGCGCTAGAGTAACAAAGAGAATGCAAATGAAAGCCACACTTTTCAGATTTTTATTTTATTGTTTTAAATGAAAATACTGTATTATTTTCTAGGGTTGAAACCATTAATCAAATTAATCATGATGAAAAGATTATTGAAATAATCCTCAACTAATTTGGTAATCGATTAATTGTTAACTGGAGTAAACAGATTCAGAAAAAGGCTGGAAGAACAAAATACTCAGAGCTGTAGTTAAACCAAAACTGTTTAAAAGTCTGCATTTAAGTTTGCATTTAAGATAAAAATTAAATTCTATAAATATGTTCTGCCCAGAACACCCACACTTTAATCTTCACCTGGTTCAAATGATGTAATAAATAAAATGTTATTAAATGGTTCATGTTAAGTTCAGCAGAAATGTCTTAAATTTCACATGTTGATGTAAGAAATATATTTTATCTGCAGATGCATACTGCTACAAATGATCAATCAGAAACTAAAGGAATGCTGCATTGTTGCATTATAAGCAATAAAATGTTTCATTTGTCATTAAAAAGGACTTTAATTATTTCTTTATATCTATCTTTTAATGCATAATAATATTACATAAAATAAGCTTGATCCGAGATAGAAAATCTGCACCAAATTTTTTTATTGGATTAGCTGATCAACCAAAATAATTTTTACTAAAATAGTCATTAGTTCTAGCCTTATTATTTTCCTTTTATTTATGATGATCTGTCACATAAAGTTTCAGGAAAATGCAATGAAGTTTGTGTCTGTAACGGGACAAAATGTCGGGAAAAGAAAACAAAGGGTGAGAATACTTTTACAAGAGACAGTAATGACCTGAGGCTGAACTTATGAAAATATTAGGGAAGCTCCGATCAGGTTTTTTGCTGCCGATTCTGATACCGATCACTCATGAGGGCCGATCACTGCCGGTCACCGATCTTTGGCCATCACCTGAATTGGCTGTTAATTTTTTGTGTTATGTATAAATGCTACTATGTGATCTGGCAAAATGGAAAAAATGATCTGGTAATAAATTCACCTAACTTAGACATAAACATGCAAAATATTTGCAGACACAATACAGCAGCTATTCAGTCAAAAGGAAAACTGAAAAACCTGCAATCAGTAAAACAATATTTAACAGTAAGGCTCTCAGTACCATAAATTATACATGAGTCAAATAAATCTCGCAACACTGTCTATATCAAATAATGTCAAGTAAAAAAGAAACATTCATTCAAAGTCAAATGCAGGTTGCATGAAAATAAACAATCCTTAATTACAAAATCAAAACTTCCTGTGAGCATGGCTAGCTGATTAATGCTGGTTCTGATTGGTGGGTTCTGACCGAGCTGAGTAATTCTGCAGAACACATGGAGGAGGCAGAACAGATCGACTATTTTTCCAGAGGTTATCTGTTTTATGTTAGGACATAGAGAAAGTTTTAATACATATGTAAAATATTGTGTTAGTTTAAGTTAGAGGCTGCAGCTTTAAGCAGACATTCGGTGTGAGAGTTCACTGCAGGTGGAGCAGCTGCACACTGTAATAGAAAATTTCGTTTTCAGTCTTATTTCATTCTTGAAGGAACTGATGATACTTTTTACCATTTATTTACTGATTATATCTGCTTTGTTTTTGTATTTCTGCAAGATGTGTTTGTCCATTAAATAAGTTTGCAGATAATGTTTAGATGTTTCCGCAGCCGTGATAGCAGAAGAGACCTGAAGACATCTTGGGTAAAATGCTTGATCTGATAATTGTCTTAAAGGAGTTTGTACCCTGTTTGACCTGACCCCATGAACTGACAAAGAAGTGTTAGAAGTTCCTCCTGAAATCCTTATCAGCTCTCCATCCTGCCATAAAATCATCTCCTCCAAGAGGTGAGAGATAGTTCATGAAGAGGGGGTCAGGGTGTCTCTGTGGCCATCTGGCTGTAGAGATAACATCAGACTTTGGGTGGGTCTTTGTCTTGCTGTGACTATATAACGATGTGATGCGTGTTGCTCGGGGCTCTTCTCCTGACTGCGCTCAGTGAGAAGGGTCTTCGAATGCTTTTGCCTTCGAATAAAGAAACTTAAAGACAAAGATTAATCTTTCTCTTATTATTGAAACAGATTCTCATTCCTTGATAATGAAATTTCCATAACATTCTGGTGTCAGAAATGGGATCCAGCGTGTCAGGAGATCGTGGGCGACATGAGACCGGATGTATTGGCCAACCTGAGGAGTCTGTCTTCAGTCCACCTCTAATGAGGGGAATCTGAGGTCTCGTCTCCACGGCTGCTGACCGCCTGGATCCGTAAAGGACCTTAGTGATCTCCATCAGGTGAGAACTGTTTCATGATTATTACTGGGTTTGACTCGGAGGGCTGTGATCCTGTGAGAAACTCCAAAGGGGAGTTAGGTTCAACTCAAAGGGAGTTTGGAAAAAATTTTTATCACAAAGGGTGATAAAAAAGGGTGGTTCTTAGCACTTCTACACCTTAAGGAATGAAGGCCAGAGGAGAGACGTCTCCCTGAAAGGTTAAAATGGGATCTAGATCTTCAAAAGGTTCACAGCAGTCTGACTCATTACCAAGTATGACAATAAGAAATACGGGGAAGGATGTTTGAGTGTGAAGACCAGTCGGGATGAGTGAAGAATTTTGAAATGAAGTGGGAGAAAGAGGAAAAGAAAAGCAGGTTAAGATAGAAATGTTGGAAAGAAAGGATGATAAATGTATGAGTTTGTGGATGGAAGAAGCAAGATGCAGAGAAAAGAAAAAGATAAGTCCTGGTATGCCAGGGGAAAGATTTTAAGCGGAGCAGTAACAGGGTGCAAAGAAAATAATAAATGGTATTGTGTTCCCTTGAATGGACATCCGGGGAGGTTGACAAGCAGTGTTAAGGTACCGACCTGGACATTATCCAGCCTCATACCTCACTTAGGCTTTAATGAGAAGAGGGCTGCTTGTTGGGTTCTACGGCTCCAGCACTGGGATCATTGTTATCTGGTGAGATAACTAAGACTAATGGAATAACTTAAAACATAAATTGTGAAATCTAACATTTGCTTTTAAACCTTAGGGTTTAGTTTGGAACCAGGTTATGGAAGAAATGGGTTTAAATGGTTCCAGGGAATCATCTCCTCCTCAGGCTGAAATGTTTGAGTTCATGAAAGACGTTACAGGCTTTAATATGATTTATGTTTATGTGTTTGAATAAGTAAATTATTTATGAGTTCTTACATTTTTGGAGGAAAAATAGATGGCTAAAAACTATATAAGAAAAAACAAATCTAATGGACTTTCATTTCTTTTTCCTTTTCCCTCTGTCTGAGCCTCACTGCAGTGCATCTGACCTCTGACCTCAACTCCTCAAACTTGTCGTCCTCTGGACTAGATGATATCCCTCTTACATTACTAACTGATAAAAGTGATCAACAAGATCCACAAGATCAAGAAGATCTACATCACCTCCAGGCACTGAAGTGTCTGCTGACATCTGGGAACTGATGACTGATGGAACCTTCTCATGCAGGAGACTACCATGAGAAAACTCATGAGGTCTCTTGCTGGACATTCGGATTGGAACTGGTGCTCTGCAGCATATGGATGATGGTGGCAACCTACTGACCCATGGCTACAGCTGCTCTGGGGGAAGTCTGACAGAAGCCAGAGACTCTGACCATCACAAGCAGGCAAGACAAGTGAAATGTCTTGGCCAAGGACACAACAACAGAGGCAGACGGAGCAGGAATTGAATCAACAATAAAGGCTCGGGGAAAATCCTTTCAGCATTGCAAGCATCATCCCACCATCGTGGGAAGGAAAATATTTTATTCAGAGACGTGAGGAGAAGATGACACCACACTGAACTGTTTGAAGCTTGTTTCATTTGTGGACAATATGGACATTGGCTGAGGGACAGTGTGGACAACCCAAAGATCAAACACCAGAACCAGTTAGACTGACAAGAAGCTGGAGGAGGAGAGAAGGGGGAGGATTACGCTGCAGCGACGCCAGCAGCAGGAGGGCGAATGAGAGAGACGAGACATTCAAGATAAGTTATGCACACACTGCCACTGCAATGAAGAATGCTTGCTTACTAACCTGTTCACATATAGGAATGTCTCAATAGATGTCTTAATGCTCAATATTAGAGAAGTTCTCTAAGCTTGTACAGGTTACCTCTGAGTCCTGAACAATAGCCATAGATTAGGTAACTGTGAAGTGAAACTGAAAACATTTAAGTTCTGCAATGAGCTTATTAATTATGCCATGGAATTCCACCAAAAAACAAAAAAATCAAACAAACAAACAAACAAAAAAAACAAACATTGAACATTATAACTGAATTATGGGTTTTAGAGATATAATATGGGATGTTTTGGAAAATAGTCACCTTGAAGGTTCAGATTATGTTGAAATAAATTATTCTGTTTGTTTTGTTTCCTTTTAAGAGAAAAAGGGCAATTATTAAAAAAAAACTAGTAATGGAAAATAAAAATGTTATCAGTGAGAATTATTGAATTACAGTCCTGAAAAAAATAAATAAATAAATAAAATGTTCCAGACTATTTCTAAGTTTTGGAAACCAGCTGACAGTTTTTTTTTAGCTTGAAGGAATTTGTTTGAAATTAAAATATATCTTTTTAAGTGTTGAAGATTATTCATATAGCATAAATTGTGTGTTTGCCTTTGAGTTGAACAGTTAAATTAGATTTTAATATTATAACAGAAAATGGAGTTTATTAAAATTGGTGAAATGTTTCAGCAACAGAAAATTGATTAGTTTGTTGCGGAATCCAAAAACATATGTTGATATATCTTTTTTGAATGTGGACATATCTCTAAATATGATCCTGAAGATTAGAGACCAAGCAAATCATTCAAAAAATATAGTTAAAGGAAAATTGGAAAATTTATGAAACTGCAGTACAAATTGATTATTAAAATTTGAGGAAAGAAACAAATTGAGGACTGACTGAAAATTTTTTGACTGACTGCAAATCTGACCACTGTATCTTTTGTGTCTGTTTCCATGTTGAAGTGAATGAGTGTGTGATTGTGCGTTCAAAGTGATTTTTTTAGAGTAAAAGTTTGAAACTGTTTGACAACTTTTAAGTTTTTGAGGAAATGTTACATTAGAGGATTTGAGATTTTAGTTGTCTTCAGGATGGTCATTTTTATGTGGGAAGATTTGTTATTTTGAAGGCTTTCCTTTCCTCTTCAACGAATATAAAGGACTTTTTAACTTATAATAAATCTTTTGGACTCTCGGGGCAGAGCGAGCCTTCTGTGATCTTAAAAGGTCTCATTCTTGGGTGACAGTTCTTGCATTTCTAGACCTTGAAAAAATTGTTTGTTCACGGGGTAGAAAAAAAGGAATCTCTTGATAACCTTGGTCTAAGTGAAGATTCTGTTTTCCAGCAGTATGTAAATGACTTCCTGATCTGCAGGACTAATAAGGAACAATGTAGGGAGGACACCTTTAAAACTGCTCTTTTAAGGGTCATAAGGCTTCTCGTTGAAGCCGCAGTGTGCAAAGGTACAGGTGACTTTACTGGGTCATGTCATCTTAAAAATAATCAGTCTCTATCTTTTTAGCAAGCTGAGCTGCTCCCAGACCACAGACCCAGGGCAAATGATACCACTCTTAGGAACCAATCTTAATGAGGACTTTTCCTTCTTACTACTTAAACCTTGAGGCTCCACTTTCTTCTCTAATCAATGGGTGTGGCCTCACAGCTTACAGTGCTATTGCCTGACTACTGAAAGCGGGAGAAGAGTTGAGGTGTTGAAAAGAGCACTACTTAGTGTTCCTGCTTTGGTTCTGCTTGACCCTGATAAGTCTGTGTGAAAATGGTGGAAGTGGAAGAGGGAGTTCATGTAATCTGCTGCAATCTCACAGTGACAAACTTTGTTACTCTTCTAAACTTGGTCCAGTTGCAGCAGGGCTTCCCTGATTTTCTTGGACCTGTGAATGCAGCTGGAAAGTTGTTCTGGCCTCACAGAACATTGTGGACTGCAGCACCTTCATTGTTATGTGTTGGAGTCTGTAACCATCATCCTGCTTGAACATGAAATATCATTCTCTTTTGCAGCATGCTGACTTTGTTTCTCATTGATATTATTGGACATGCTAAACAGTACAGGTAAACGTTGTACTGTGTTGAATCCAGCCATGCTGCTGCCAACAGAGGAGGATGGGAGCCACATGACTGCTCCTCTGTTTTAGACATTGTCTGTACGCCGCGACCTGACTTAACAGACATGCCTCTTGCTAACCCTGACTTTGTTTTCTTTGTGGATGGTTTCTCCTTCAGATCAGATACCGGGATAAATTGTGTGGGCTATGCTGTGTGTACTAAATTTGAAATAGTTTCTTCTGGGCAGCTTCCGCTACACTTTTCAGCACAGACAGCTGAGCTTGTGGCACTAACAGAAGCATGTAAATTGGCAAAAGGCAAACGTTTCAAGATATGCATTTGAAATTGTTCATAATTTGGAAACATCGTTCCTTTTTGAAATCAGATGGGAAATTTATCTGAAATGCCACCCAGGTAGCAGAGTTATTAGATGCTATTCTGCTTCCCAAAGAAATAGCTGTTGTGAAATGCTCTGCCCACACAGGCTTCTCTGACTTTGTTTCTAGAGAGAATGCTGCTGCAAAGGCTGCTGCATTACAACCATTACATGTCTGCTCCATTAACCTTTGCCTGCCTTCACCTTCAGAGGTCACATTGCATGAAATGCAGTCCTTTTCAACTGATGCTGAGAAGCGTATTTGGAGGAAAGATGGATGTGTTTACACGGATGATGGGGAATGGTGTAGTTTGGATGGAAGACCATGCCTACCAAAACCTTGGTTTTGGTAGGCAT
>NW_015115807.1:14661-16605 GCF_001443285.1 Poecilia latipinna
TGTAATAGAAAATTTCGTTTTCAGTCTTATTTCATTCTTGAAGGAACTGATGATACTTTTTACCATTTATTTACTGATTATATCTGCTTTGTTTTTGTATTTCTGCAAGATGTGTTTGTCCATTAAATAAGTTTGCAGATAATGTTTAGATGTTTCCGCAGCCGTGATAGGAGAAGAGACCTGAAGACATCTTGGGTAAAATGCTTGATCTGATAATTGTCTTGAAGGGCTGATGTGTGAAATGTAGTTTGTACCCTGTTTGACCTGAACCCATGAACTGACAAAGAAGTGTTAGAAGTTCCTCCTGAAATCCTTATCAGCTCTCCATCCTGCCATAAAATCATCTCCTCCAAGAGGTGAGAGATAGTTCATGAGGAGGGGGTCAGGGTGTCTCTGTGGCCATCTGGCAGTAGAGATAACATCAGACTTTGGGAGGGTCTTTGTCTTGCTGTGACTATATAACGATGTGATGCGTGTTGCTCGGGGCTCTTCTCCTGACTGCGCTCAGTGAGAAGGGTCTTCGAACGCTTTTGCCTTCGAATAAAGAAACTTAAAGACAAAGATTAATCTTTCTCTTATTATTGAAACAGATTCTCATTCCTTGATAATGAAATTTCAAGGAATCGCAGCCTGCATCTCACATCGCAGGCTGCGATGTGAGATGCAGGGGATCGGTTTAGGTGATCGGCAACAAGAGACAGTGATCCGCGATGACCTACCATACACTTTTTCATGGAAATCAGCTGATTATGATCAGTGGCTGATCAATTGGCACACCTCTAGAAAACATTAAATATATAGCTGGCCTTTCTAAAGCTGTTTTTTGAACTTTAAATTACTAGACACTAGACAGAATATTATATCTCATATGAAATGTCATTCCCTCATGTTTTTTCCTCACAACTAATTATGTTGTGGATTTTGGGGAAACAAGAAAATAATAAAGTGGGATCTGAATGATCCTTCTGCAGGAAACATAAAAATTAATAATAATAAAGTTCCTGTTATTTATTGATACTAAATGTTGTCTGACTACCAACTAACATTAGAGAGTTTCATTTAACTTATATGAGCAAAATCTGGTTTGTTTTAGAGGACACAAACTGAGCACTTGAAAATGAGTTTTGCTGTGGTTGTGAACATCTTCACCTCTCCCTCCTCCCTTGCGCAGCTCTTTGTCCTGGATGAAGCCAGCAAACATCTGTGTCTCCATGAAGAGCTGCAGGAACTGTCGGACTCCGCGTGAGGGGTGAGACTTGCGAAAGCTTTCTCTCTGCAGCTCCTTGGCTCCTCCGGCAGCCTCCACCATGTGCAGAGGATAGTGGCCCACCAGCTCCACAAAGAACCGGACAAAAGCCTCGGACAGCAGGGCGCTCAGGTCGGCCGGACACTCTGACGGAGCAGACAGCAGCTTTAAACACTCCGCCAATAAACACAGCTACTTCATTAAAACAGCTAATAAATCTGTTACGTCCTCTTTATCACACTGCCCTCCAAATATACTGGAAAACCCTTCTGGTTTTCACACAACACAGGTCAATGTATCTTAAAGGGGCAGTATCATGTTTTGTCCAGGAACAATGTGTCATTTTATAAGACTATAAACTAACTGTTTTACACCCAGTTTTTATAAAAATGCTGTAAATATCAAATATGACTTAAAAGAAATGTGACTTGAAATTGGGCATCTGTCTCTTTAAGAAGCTCCTGCTCTTTCTGAAGCTTTGACTTCAGGAAGTCATCCCAACATGACTCCTCTATTAACCCTTTAACAACGTTTTTACCAGCATTTCATGGAGCAGTAGCTCCTATAATTAGCTCAGCAGTTCCACCAGATGTTTGCTAATTGCTGCTGGCTAGTCTGAAGGAGCTGAGTGGTGGGAATAACAGGGGAGGAGGGCTGCTGTGTGAGGCCGAAGCTCAGAAACTCCAGCTCTGAGAAGG
>NW_015115807.1:19752-25744 GCF_001443285.1 Poecilia latipinna
GTAGCTCCTATAATTAGCTCAGCAGTTCCACCAGATGTTTGCTAATTGCTGCTGGCTAGTCTGAAGGAGCTGAGTGGGAGGAGCTGTTGTGTGGGGCTGAAGCTCGGTAGCTTGGAAACTGCACCTCTGAGGAGGAGCTGCGTCTTAAAGGCGGGGCTAGATCCGACCAGGCGTTTTGCACTCTGTTTCCAGGATTATGTGAAGAATTAGCTTTTCACCACACAGCAATTAGCATGTAGGACATGAAACTACTTTAGGAAAACGTTAGTGCATTATGCGGAGTTAAACTACCAACAATGTGTAACTCAGAATTAGAATAGTTCTGTCAAAAACCACATTTCACTTTTCTTTGACTTCTTAGTTCCGCTTTCTGCCACATAAAACCTCAGAAAGCATTGAGGTTTGGTGACACAATGAGGAGGTAAAATAGTGAAGGTTAAACTGACCTCCACATGCGTCTCTGCTGTCCTGTCTCAGGATGTCCTCTCTGTCCTCCAGGACCTGCATCAGCGCCGCCTGAAGTTTGCTGGGCAGAATGCAATCTTCATCTCCGAGCTGCAGCACAGAGCAGGCAGACACTCACATCCAGTCTGCATCAGCCTCCATGGTGTTACTTTGAGCTTTAACACATTTACAGAGGCACTAACAAAAACATGCTTTTATTGGGGCCTGCCACAGCAAAGCATAGGAGAGCAATGCCTCTCTGCAATGCATGCACCTATTACTCTACACCTCAAAATAACTGCCGCTTCCTTTTCTCGGTTAATGCAGCTCATACTGCTGCATGCACCCCCACATGTGGCTGGATCTCGGCATGTGGGCTATTACTTCTGTTGGCATTTCGAGTAACATGGTGACGTAAGTAGCGATAAACGAGCCAAATTCAAATCAAAACAAATTCTGACACAGTTTTGTGGTGTCGGTCGCATTCGAAAAGAATTCAACCTGTGCTGTTCAGACTGTCGTGAAAAGATCAGATACAGGTCGTATTACGTCAAAAAAATCGGAATTGGGTCACTTCAGGTTGCAGTGTGAATGCAGTCTTAGACTCAAAGCTGAGATAGAATTTTTTCTGCCCCTCTGTGTCTCACTCACACATGGCAATTTTCAGACAGTATCAATTACCATAGCAACAGAACACTGAGGAGGACAGAGATGTAGAAAATTACAGAGATGGCAAACACTCAGTTCCTACAGAGGAGGGCAGAGCTTCCAGTTAGAACTACAGAGAGGCCATCTTGGCAGAATACTTACTACAGAAAAGTATATATTTTATAATATAATTACCTTCAATGACAAAAAAAAATTATTTTCTGCCAAATTCGCCAACTGCACAATTAGTAGTAAATAGTGTAAGATAAGAGCAAAAGAGCAGAAAAAATCTTACATTTTTTTAACAATAATATTTGTTGTTAATCTGTTGCTAAGAGATGAGCTCATTTTCTGGTAATCAAGAGCCACAAAGTAAACATGTGAACATGTGATTTCTCCTTTTGCAAAAGTAAAAATCAGAAGGCAGTGCATTAGCATTAGCACAAACAGTGCTAATGTAGCTACTGCCCACATTAGCAGTTGCCTTTTCCCTAAAATAAGCTTTTTAGCTATTTTGTATTTATTAGCCATGTTTAGCACACTGAATGGAGGAAGTCAATGAAAGTCAACATGCTAGTTATACCCCATATGCCACTGGCAACATTTAGGCTAACATTAGCATTTTGGAAAATTTTAGCTTATACACAAATTTTAACATACTGAATGGAGTGAGTCCATACTACTCAACATACTTTTGACTCTCCACACGGCATTGAGTACATTGTAGCTTACTGTAGCATTGATGCTAATTTTTAGTATCAGAACGCTGGGTTCCAACCGTCGGGCACACTTTGAGGCCCCGTTTAAATTTCTTCAGAAAGTTTCTAGTTTTATCTTTTTGTTTTTCATTCTACCTCATATTAAACTCATGGGCTCATTTTGTGCTTTTTTTTAATACTGTTTTTTTAATTATTAAAGATTCAAATATTTTACAAACTATGACCTTATATCACATCTATGGGACAATCTGACAGAAATTTTAAACCATCAATTCATACTTGCTAATGTGTTGGCCCACCTATTAACGTTCCGTAATTTGCATGTGGGAAAGATTTTATATTATTTTTTAAATAGGGCATCAAAACTATTGTCCTAAATCTGGTCCTGCTTTGGAGAGCACAGCTTGAATTGGAGCTGCACCAATTTCAGTTTTCTGGCTGATCTTTAAAAAACCTGATCTGCCGAGTTTGGCCGATAATTACTTTTTTGAGTGAAATGTTGCTAAATATAGAAGGAAAGTTGGTGAGTTGGCAGCAGTGGGGTGACTCTCGTTGGACATGACATGGTGGGCAGGGCTCACACTCTAGCCTCTCACTGTAAAGCAGAAGAGGACAGAGGCTGATGTTTAGACCTTTACTGAGGTAGAGAAGATCAGTTTCACATGCAAGTATTGGCCGATATCCCTCAATTAAAGAAATCTGGTTCGATAAATCGGTTCACCCTTAACTTGAATACTACATTCACCACAATGTGCGTGTGATTCTGGATGAATAATAATGGATGATTTGAAAATTGTTTTAAGTTCCAGTTTTAGATTTTAAAGTGTGTTTTCCAGAAAAACAGCAAAAGCACATCAGAACATTTACACAGAGTTACAGTCTTTTTCTCTAAGATTTTTTTAATGTAACAGGATTCAGAACAAACTAAAGTGTGAATGATATGTGGGAGATTGATTATGAAAATATTAGTGTGGTTTTGCTCTGGGCTCTTGTCCTGCATGCTTTTGTCACTTCCTTTGTCCCTAAAGCACTCCACCCAGCAGGCGACAAGTGAAGGCAAAGCCGCCTCTCCCACAGGAGCCACGCCCTCCTGCTCTATTATCCCTGAGTGTACACACCTGTATGACAAACCTGTCAGCACACAGATCCACAATGAGAACCTGGGAAGACAACAGGAAGAAGGAACAACATTTACTTTACAGCTGAATCAATGGAGTTTAGATGAGTCAGAGCAACAGTGTGATTTTCTCATGTTGAAGCATAAAGAGGAAGCAGAGAGGAGATGAGGAGACCTCCAGCTGCTTTACCTCCTCGATGGGCAGCTCCAGCACCTCTGGCAAACACGGAGCCAGCACACCAATGAGGAACGGTGTGGGAGAGCAGCTGATGTCCAGCATGCTGGCTGGTAACACTGGGACAAATGTGTGCTGCCAGGTGAAGGGGTAGAGCAGCGCCAGCACGGCGTGGCCACACCTGGACAGCACACTGAGAGCAAAACGGTTTACAACATGAGATACATCTGGACGGCTGACTCACTGACTCAGGAGAATGAAACTGTGAAAAAAACTTCCTATATAAGCTCAACACATTTTGGGACCCAAATGATGTAGTAGTGATATGTTAGCTGGGATACCAGTAACTAATCTAGAAGTCATGATGCTGTGGCTGCTGGGATGCTTTGGTTCAATTTACTCCTAAAGACTTGAAGCTTAAAGAATATTGATGAATTTAATCAAAAATCCATCAAATGTCCTAAATCCCAGCAAACAGATGTTTAATATCACAACAAGCTGCTCTCTGTTCTGAACCAGCAGCTTTGGAAAAAAAACAGAGTTAAAACAATTTTTACGTCAAGATTTATTATCACCACATGATAAAATACCAACGCTGCTAAAGAGCTGAGTCAGAACTGGAGTTTATGGGTTCAGAGGGAAATGAAAAGAATTCCCAAAGCTATGCAGGTTGCTAACTGTCAGCATGATGATGTTACTTACCTGAGTTTATCAGCAACAAAGATGACTCTCCTCTCCAGCAGGAGGGAAGCGAACACCTGCAGGAGTTTCCCCACACTGAGACACTGCAGCAGACTGTCAAAGTCCACATGCTCCAGCCTGGAGTCCACGGGTCGGCACAGAGTCAGAACCTGCAGCAGAACAAACCACTAAGCTTCGAGTTGCAGCCGACACGTCAGAGTGCTGAACAAGTTACAGCACTGCCTTTAGTCATTTTGTTCCTGGCAGTGACGGAGCAGGCTACAGCTGACTGTTAACATGTCAACAACAACAACTCCAAACGGTCTGAGGAGGGGGCGTAGCTACGAGCCACACGGCTGCTGATCAGGACTTTCTGTTTCTGTGCCGGGGGTTACCTCATTCCCAGAGCCAGGCAGGAAGCTCTTGACAGTGACGGTGCGTCCGGGGGCCGGGAACGGGGCCTCCATCACGCTGCGCATGAACGTATAAACCAGTGGCGGAGAAATCTCTCTGCGCCGCTCCACCTCCTCCAGGATCTGGACAGACACACAGACACAACGCTCCCTGTGAGTCCAGGAGGAACACACCTCATCAAACAACCCGCTGTCCTTCAAACCCAACTACAGGACAGGTCAGAGGTCAAACTCATTTCATAGCCACTATCCTCTTCACTTCTTCTGCTGAAGCTTCTGAAGCAGAGACGTGAGCAGATTTACGGCACCTTGTAAAAGTATTTCCCCCTGCTGGAGACTTTTCCACTTTCTGTCACATTCCAGCCACAAACATCCATGTATGCAGACTAAAACCTTTTGACCATTCCTCTTTCTAAGTACTTTGCCTGGTTCATTTGGACTGTGTGGAAGTGAACATCAACATTAATCTGATAAAAATGATTTCTTATTTAAATATTTTTTATAGAATATTAAAAATACACCAAAAGATGCAAAGAAACAAATAATTCAATTTTAATGCAATAGCAGCAATTCTTCAGTTTATGATTGATCATTTGTAGTAAATGAAGCAATTAAAATATTTCTAACATGTGAGAAGCCTTAGTGCTGGACTGAACATCAGTACAATGCAGAGCTGATTATTCTGTGGATTATTAATAGTAGCAGAAGTTGCTCTGGAGGAGATTTTTTTAGCAGAATTTGAACAAAGTGAAGCTAAATCTGTCACCTGAAGAGTTCAGGGTAGAACATTTTACAGACAAAGGTTTTATGTTGTATTCAAAATGTATAGTTTTTTTTTTATTATAAAGTTTTGGTTTAATTACTGCTCTGAGACCTTTTGAGTCTGTTTACTTAAATGATCAATTAATTGATTACTAAATTAGGTGATGATTTTTTTTTTTTTAATAATCGATTAATCCCGTTAATCGGTTCAGTCCTAGTTAACATCAGTTTTCAATTGTTGCTGCACATTCTAAAGACCTAAACTTTGACTGGGCCATTCTGACATACAACAATCCACGCATCTAATTTAATCTGTAGTTCTGACTAGATGTTTAAGGTTCTTCTGCTGACAAAATACACTGAAGTATTTGGTTGTGTTGTGACAAAATGCAGAAAACAGGATTTAAACTGCATGGACGCACTCAGTGAGTGACTTTACCTTAGCAAACAGGTTGAAACAGCCCAACTTGCTGACAATGCAGTGCACCTCAGGAAGCCGCTTCCCCTTTCCACTGGGCTTGAAAACAGAAAGTTGCACAAGTCAGACAGCAGAGCACAGCAGACATGTTTCACACACAAGACACAAACCTGCCAGTTTCTGCTTCCCTTTATACCAAACTTTACAAACCAAACTACAGCTTTACAGCCAACAGCAGATTTAAACTCTGCATATCGATAACATCGCTCCACCTGAGATAAAACTCTGATTAATTTGATAAATAATAACAGATGGGTTTGAGACGCCGCACTAAACAAGACAACACCAAGCAGAGAAGGAAGCTGCGACATTCTTTCTGCTGTGCGTCACGGGTTCAGAGGTAGCTGGAGTGTGATTCCTCAGAGATAGTGAATAATGACGCGGTGAACTGCCAGGTCACGCACAGTCAAATGAGCCAATAACTCCCATCCAGATGTCAGCTCACGTCCTCACTCACCAGGATCTTACGGCAGTAACAAAACCAGCGACTCCCGTCTTCTCCGGTGAGGACAAAAGAGAACGTCTCACTGGAAATGAAACCGGAAAAATCAGGAA
>NW_015115807.1:29231-29631 GCF_001443285.1 Poecilia latipinna
ACAAGTAAATCCAACAATGAATGTAGCTACAGCCAAATGAGAGCACCAAATATTAAGATAATTAATAATAACTATTTTGTTTTTGAACGTTTTAAGTGAGGGTGTGAAAGTGCGGCTCTGGCCCCAGCTTTGCTTCACCAGACCGGTGATGGTGATACGCTTAAAACAAATTTAAAACAAATTCAAATAGTCTTAAAACTGGAGCAACAACACAAACTATTCATCTTTTATCAACTACATGTTTTGTAGTTGATAAAAGATTACGATTAAAACCGAAAGTTTTAATCGTAATGAATTGATTAATTAAATAATTGCTAATTTAGTAATTGATTATTAACTGGAGTATACAGACTAAAAAAGGGCCATTTTACTGAAACAACAACACACACAATTAAGTCAC
>NW_015115807.1:35132-38792 GCF_001443285.1 Poecilia latipinna
AGATTACAAACCAGCGTTCTGACAACTATCCCAGCATGCATCGCACACTTCTTCTTCTACGGGTGAAAATGAAGTCTGGCCCTGCTTACCGTAGTTGCTAGACCTGTTGTGGCTCAATATTGGTCCATATATAAAGCGCGCTGTCGGCTTTTGAGGAAATTGAAGGTTTTTAGGTGCGCTCTATAGTGCGGAAAATACGGTATTAGAATCTTTTAATGTATTTCTAATATCCCATTAAAAAAGGCTTAAGTGGTTAAATAAAAATAATTTGCCGCATGTGCCAATTTTTTTATGCAATTAATCAGTTAATCGACAGATCGACCTCTAAAATGACATAACTTATTCGTGCTAGGATGTTTCATCAAAATATTGTGCATTTAATTTGTTTTTATTATTTTTGCATTTTTTTATAAGAAGAGATAAAAAAATATTTTTATAGCCCACAGCTACTTTTAACTTTATATCTGTGAAGTTAAAAGTCCTATTACAAAAAGTTTGGACACCCTGGTTTTAAGCCATGAAAGCTGAGACGAATTTAGGGATTAAAGCTGACAGCCAAAGATATAAACAGAAAAGAGGGGATCTAATAATGCACGTTAACATGGAACAGAAACAACAGAAGGTATTTAAACCACATTATATAATAACAAATGAAGGCATTAGCTTTGAGATGCTAAAAGAAATCACTAAAGTGTTTTTATTACCATTGCGCCCCTGTTGTTTTAGGATTTGTGTTTGACTGAGTGTCGCTGCGGTGCAGCAGCTGACCTGGGTGTGTGTGCAGATGGCTTCCAGTCCTGTGGATCCGGGAAGCAGAACTTGGGAATCATGTTGAGTTGATCCTCAGCTTCTCTGGAGAGACGGGACGACTTTTCAAACTGAAATGAAACGGCTGCAGGTCAGAGGAGCCACAGCTTTCACTGAAGAAACAATCAATAGAAATGATTGTTTTCAAAATAATTTTAACTGTTTGAAATGATTTATCATTATACCAATAGCCATACATATGGCTGGTTACCATCAACAAGTCCACTGTTAAATCATTAAATTTTATGATTTGGTTAATTAAAATAACACAATTAAAGTTCAGAGGTAAATTAAGTTTATTGCCTGTGCAAAGATTCTTCACATTATGTGAATCCAAATATGATTTGGACACATTTTTAACTTCACCAAATAACAAGCTAAAAATCTAATAAAGAGGTATTTTTCTGCTGTTGGAATTAAATTATGGAAAGATGCAGCATCGACTGATGAGCTTCTAGTTCATTATGGGTTTTCAAAGGAAATGTTTAAAAAAATATTTCAGGGTTACAAGAGTAAATAACGTTTAGTTTTTTTCATATATTGTAATGATTTGATGTGCAGGAAGGACAAGCATCAGCCTGGTGCTTCTGCCTGCACATTTCAGTCCAGCTGTTCACATTGTTGTAATGTTCAGAGGTTTTTATTTGATGACTGACTGAATAAATAAATCAATCAAAATATAAAAATAGCTGAAAGTTAAAACTGATTATACTGACTGGGATGAAAAGATGCTGATATTAGAGTGAAGTAAATGAGTAGACAAAGCTCGTAACATTTACTGACTCATGCCAGTGTGGGAAATTCCCCTTCCAATCATAAAACAAAATCATCTTAAGATGCAAACAACAGATTCCATTCACTTAAGGCAATTAAAGCACATTTAGGTTGTCAGAAGAGCAGGGTAATGTTACGGTAAAGGCTCCCTCTAACCATTTTTGGAAACTGCTGAGTAATTTCAGGGGAGTACGTGTTTCCTGTGGTGTTTTTCCGTAGCGACACGACCACGAAGATCTGGAAGAGCTGCTGCTTCTGCTGCTGTAGCTGGATCAGGTCCCTCTCCAGGGTGCGATACCCGGGCCGTCGCCTCAGTGTGGACTGGATGTAAACAGACCTTCCTGCTGAACACATGGAGCGATCATGTGCTAATGCAAAGGAATGCATTTCACCAAGGCTCGTTTACGGAAAGAGAACTGTCCACGTTCTTCATTCCGTTCACACTTCAGTGAGTAATTCTTTCAGACATAAGAGTTGTGAACTCCAAACAGAAACCTTTTATTTTACTGCTGATACCTTCAGTGTTGTCTTCTGGATCGCTCTCCGTCCCGCTGGCCTCCTCTGCTGCCAAGAGGAGCAAACATTAGTCAGCAGGATGGGAATGAAAAGCCTCGACAAGTCATAATCACATGAAGACAGTAAGTCTTTGTTTGATAATCATTAGCCTGGCCCTTCTCCTGCTGGCCTTAAGTTTGTACATTATCAGAAGCTGGGTATTTCCAGCAAGAAGCTCACTTTAATCTCCCTGATGAGAGGTTCTGTTTCGGCTCTTACCTCGTGCAAAGGGCCCTTGGTTCTTCACTCTTTTTCTGCCTCGTTTGTCATCAAAAATGGTCTCAATCTTGGCGATATACTGTGGAAAAATGCAAATACGCATGTATTTCACAGCCTCGTCCCTACAGAGTCACATCAGAGTCAGGGCTGTAAATTGATTAAAAATCTAATCAGATTAGTCACACTAGTGCTGTGATTAATCACAATTAAATGTTGCATTGTCTCAAACCAAACATATCAGTTTTCTTATTCAGGAAAGTTTGCAGAAGTTATTTTGTTTCAACTGTAGTTTAGAAATGTTAATTATAAACTTGTGATTTGGTGAAAGGATAATGTACACACTACCTTGGTTTTATCCAAACGTCCTAGCTTAAACAAGTATGTACACCCCTTTAAAGAAAACAGAAGCTGCAATGAACTGCCTGAATAAGTGTGACCAACCAAATACTTGGATGAATCACCTTTTTATTTCAAATTCTCAATTTATTCTTCTTGATGTCAATAAAGTGCAGTGAATCTTATTGAGTTTAAATAAAGCTCAGCTTATTTGCATAATTAGCCAAGTTAGGGTTTGATGAAGTATAAAAAAGATTTGAGAGAATGTGTGATAACAGTGACATCAGAAAACTGGATGAATGTCTACAAATAATAATAAAAAATAAAAAAACACAGAAAGCTGCCAGGGAGGCTGGGAATAAAGTTGAAGAGGTGCAGGAATTTAAAAAAAAAAAACTTTCTCAAAGTTCCCAGTGTGGAATTATTCCTCAGATTAAAAATAAATTTTTGTGATTATGAATCAAATGAGAAGTAGGATTATAAACCCATCCCAAGGTTTGGTTAAAAGCGTGAGGAAAACGTAGCGGCTTATAGTCGGAAAAATACGGTACACAACCTTTATTATCTAAAAGTTTCTGCCAGTAAGCAGGAATGAAGAGGGGTTGTATAATTAGAGCGTCAGTCACTCCAAGTGCAAATTCAAATCAACAAAAGAAAACTTCACTAGAAGAAATGACCCGGAGTCCAGAAATTTCCTGAAACTGGGCTGTTCTTAGATAGATGTAGAGAAGTTTTCCATGGCTGAGAAGGGACAAATACTGCAAAGTGAAGATGTGAAGTTTCTGACTCACATCTTGACATAATAACCTAATGCTGAACTGAGTTAAGCTACGTAGCAAGATTATTGATCCTTTTTAATAATTTTGTTAGATATGTACAGTTTTTCTGTATGGAAAAACTGGAATAGGTCCAGGGTTTCCCCCAGAAAACTTGCTAAGCCCGGTGGTCGGGGCATCGAGGTGGTCCACC
>NW_015115807.1:42862-47232 GCF_001443285.1 Poecilia latipinna
TATAAAATAATATAAAATAATATAAAATCAGCCTGATGCATGACTCCGAGGAGAGCAATTTTCTTTTTAATTATTTTTATTTTCCTAGAAACGTAAACAAGCAACGCTTAGCCTGGCGGCGGGGTTAGTAAAGCATGGCGGGCTGCCAGGCTTACGATACACTGGGTTATGAAACCCTGAGGTGGAAAGCATTTAAATAATTTACAGTCTCATTTGCAGAACTAAAACCTATATTTCCCCTGGGTGTGAGATCAACTGTACATTAACATTTACAGAAGTTATTTATCTGACATCTCTGTGTTTTCCTGCCACACAAGAAAACATAAAACTGTTCAAAGTGAACCAGTTCTCTTCATTAGCATAACAGAAACAAGCAAATAGAAGAAGCTTAGACTGCTGCTGTTAAAAGACACAAATGTGAATGACAGAGTACAGAAACAGCCAGAATGTTTCTGTAGAATTGCTGATCTATAGCTGAGAAACACACATGTACTTATGCCTGTTTCAATGTATAAGTACATTGCATTGTATAATAACTGATCAATTTACAAGAACAGCACTTTAGAAACAATCTAACAGTTTTTCCATTTCTGTCTCAAGAAGGAAAAGATTCAGCAAAAACATGTTAAAGCAAAAGCTAACCATAAACGTCTGGCATTTATCCAACACACTAACTACACAGTAAAAGTGTCAGGCAGGTTTCAAAGCACCACTCCTCTATTTCTCCCTCAGCCAGATCAATTACCTTGGAGTTAAATTCTGTCCCAGTCCAGCGGCTTCCCAAAGCCATGAGTTAGAAGTTTGCTTTCTCGTTCAAAGAGCCTAAATGTGACAGAAGGACTTGCATTTTGTTTCACTCCTATCTGTTTCGTTCAGCATCCTCTCCTTCCTGCTCGGCAAGTTACTGCCCCTGTCGTTGCTTTGCAACTTTTACCATGACTCATCGTTTTACACTGCACTATTTCCCATTAAGCTGAAGCATTTAGATGCATAAAATGGTTTAGAAAACACAGACAGCTACCTGAGGAGTCCTGTGGACTTTCTGAGCGCTGCTGTGTCGAGGTGATGGTGGTTTAACAGATTCTGTAAAAGTTGAGGATTTGGATCCCAACACCTGAAATATTTTCTTGTCCACTTTCCCAGCGTATCCATGCAATGTCTGACCTTTAGGAGAAAACTGAAGCAAACAAAAAGGTTTAAGACATGATTTCTACATTGTACATTGTACATTTCTACAATCTTTTCTTCTGTCAGGTGAGATAGTTACCATTTTACTTTAGGGATACAGAAATAAATAGGGATGTCCTGATCCAATCAAAGTATCATCCTGTGATTTTGATAAGAGGATCTTTCAGATTGATCAAACTCCTCACAGCCATTGTAAATCTACTCTGTGTGACTTTGTCAGCCCAGGTGAGACAGGGAGTGTTTTCTTGTATAACAGCTGCTATTTTATAAGCCTTGAACTTTATTCTGCTGAGCTAAGACATATGAGCTGGAAAGAGAGACGGTATTGGCTGCAGCACAACGTGTCTGTGTCATGTGACCATATCTCTATGTCTACCTTAACCCTCAACAGAACGGAAACTGAGGACATAAAATTAGCAAAATTAGGAAGCAGAACTGCTCTTCCTGTAAGGTTTGTCTTATTTACTGGAATGACACTGAGACATGCTACATGCTGAATTATCAACAAGTCCTATCAAAACAGACAAGAATAGCCTAGCAAACTGTACAGAATGAAAACGTTAGCAGCAAGAGTGATATATGAGTTTATTTGAGACCAGAAATGTGTGCCAGGTGAGATATATATTTAGAAATAAAATGTTGTTATCCAGAAATCCCTGTTCAGACAAAATATCTGACACTGTCAAGAAAAATGGAAACTGCAGTGAGAATCATGACTGGAACACAAGGGTTGTAGCAAATATCTACAGATAAATTATTGAGGTCGATTATGAAAACAAAGAAATAAAATCCTTATTGAGACATTCCTAATAAGTTAAAAAGTTATTTGAATTTCCTTCCTTACCTTTGGATCTGGGGGCTTTATAGGAAGACACATAGTGGACAGCTTGACATCTTCATAGGGGTAATCCCTGATCCCATCATCTGCAGGTAGACAGTCACTCAACATGTTAGAGAGAAAAACTGGAAGATTTAAATCATATCAGATGATCTGACATGTCTAAAAACCTTCAAAAACACAATGCAGATTTTGGTGGAAGACTGCCCACTGAAAAGCAGAAAAAGGTCTTAGCCACATCCCAGAAATCAGAAATATTTCTAAACATTTCTTCTTTTGGATAACATATCTTAATGAAAAAATCCATACAAAACAAAAAGACTAAGAAAAAAGTGACTTGTAAGTGTATTTCTAAATAGCTCTAGTGGGAAATGACTGATGTCTTATTTTGCCATATTTTGAAAGAAAGATCATAACTGACAGCAGCCAGAGGCTGTGAGGTTACCACGTTCCAGGAAAGCTCATACTAAAGATGTCCATTTAACCCACGGCAGCCGCCCACCAGCCAATGATTTCCTGCCTTTGCTGTTACATTAACAGAACTGACTGATCATAATCTGGAAATAAATTCAATTACTACACCACACAGTCAATGCATGGAGTTTGGCTTACACACAATATCCTCATAAATATTGTCATCAGAGTAGGCATGGTAGAGGTCAGGGTGGACCTCTCTGTTTCCCACAGTGCCCTGCTGCGCTGTCAGGCGGGTTGCATCTTCATACTCAAACGACTTCCTGCAGTAAGGACACAAGGAAAATTAGTTCAATACTCGATTTTAGTTCTATATTGTCTAACATCACATCTTTTAAGGCAGTTCTCTGAGCTGTCTTTAAGCTTCTGCTGAGCTGAAAAAAAACTTAAACCGAATAATCTGCAGAATATTGACAATCTTCTATGTAGTTTTAGTAAAAAAAAAAAAAACTGTTTCTGGTTTGAAAAAGCCCCAGAAAAGTTCCTCTGTGATGCAAAGCATGAAAACGACGATAAGCTTTCATGAAATTCAGTGACAGAGCATTCTTACCACATATGCTGAGACCAAAAAGGAATTTCCTAATTAATTATCTCTGAATGTTTTTGTAATGTAGAACAGCAGCAGCCAGAAACAGAAACTGTTTCTTAACTGCGTTTCAGGGTCATGTAATATTTTCTCCCCATGGAGGTATTTTGCAATGGATAAAAACAGACGGAGATACTGACTTAATTTGAAGCTATAAAACAAAGAGTCACATGGAAAAAACCCCCAAATAAATATAAACAGTTAAAGTGGAAGGACAAAAGGTGTAAGTTCACTTAGCTTTTAAAAGTCTATTTTTGTGCAAATTTAATGTTAACTACAGTGAAAAAAAAGATGTTGAATGTCCGTAATTCTCCTGATAATAAATATTAGCTACACAGCTCATTTACTTAAGTGGTGCATGTGGACTGTTTGTGTTTGTAAATGTTTATGGCTTGGACCCATCTGTGCTATCAAACTGGGCCCCATCTAGACAATAGAGAAGAGAGCTGCCAGACGGCATGTGACCCCAGCCAGCAATTAAAATCTGACAATACAACCGCTCAGCCACCCCCCAGGTAGGGACCCAACCACAAAACTAACCCCCCAGGCAAAAAACAATAAAAAAACTATTCAATAAGAGCATGTAAAGACAGCAGATCCTCAGTAGGGCTCCAAATACTGCAGTAACCTACAGTACTGCAGGTTACTGTACCAAACCTACAGTAAAAGTACTGTAGGTTTGGTATCAAATCAAAGCGGTCTTGACTTGTTTATTAGTCAGCTCTGCAAACACAAGAAGGCAACTAGAGAACTTCTTCCTTTCTGACTTCAAAATAAGAGTCTCAAAAATGATACAAGTTATGTTGAAAATGCACATCTTTAGGTGCTCATAATAATAACTCCAACATATCCATTAGCCTCAGAAGTGAGGACTATGATTTATGGATATGAGAACTGATGTCATATGATGTCAGATACAGAAATCAGTGGGATTTGGTACCGTATTTTCTGCACTAAAAGGCGCACCGGATTATAAGGTGCGCCTTCAATGAATGGCCTATTTTAAAACTTTTTTTCATATACAAGGCGCACCGCATTATAAGGCGCATAGAATAGATGCTACAATAGAGGCTGAAGTTCCGTTATGCATCCACTAGATGGAGCTGCACTAAAGGGAATGTCAACAAAACAGTCCAACTCCAGTCAGGGAAGAAGGCCTTCCACTACTGGGCCGGGGCGTGGCCGGACGATGGTCACCCTTCTCTGTTCGCAGACAGCATGTTCGTGGAGAACGTGGTGCTAAATGACCTGCAGATGACCTGATTCTAGATCAGTGGTTCTTAA
>NW_015115807.1:52634-56399 GCF_001443285.1 Poecilia latipinna
ATAATTTTAAAAAATAACCAAACTGAATATTTGGGCTTATTTTTTTAAGCCCCTCTGTCATTTGACAGGTTATAATTAACACCTTTGACTGGTTCACATGGAGACATGACAGACTTTACGCAAAGAGTTCATCGCAGAGGCAACTAAAATCAATCAATAAAAAAATCCTTTCTGAATATCATCTCATGGACACTAAACTAAATGCGTCTTTCTGACCGGGAGCTGACAACGTGTTGAAGAGTTATGGACAGGACACCTTGATTAGGAAGCTCATTGGAAACCTTTAGTTGAAATGGCGCCTTTAACTCCAGTCTCCAGTACAGAACAGAGAAAACTAAAGACAATGCAACGTTGTTTTAATCCATTTATAGTCTAAACAGAGGAGCCAGCAGTTTATTTTGAGGAAATAAATAAAGGTGCAGAAGTTAATTAGATCCATGCGCAGTCCGCTGCACAACCAATGCGGACGCGGCTCTGCCGCTGCGAAGAATTAAACTTAACTCGCCATGCAGTTTTAACAAATGGAGTTGAAGATGTTACCCTCCCGCACCCAGAAGGAGCGTGGCAGAAGTAACATCTGTCCGTTTTGGAGAAGCGAAACCATGCAAAACATAAAAATAAAAAATCCTGCAAAAACGCACGCCCGAACCGCGCACAGGGTTAAAAAACGGGGAAAAAAATCTCGCAGAGTTCAATTGTTTGGTTTGGTTCATACAGATCTAACTGTCGATGAACCAGCACAGATTTCTCTGCAGATGCGACCAGGAAGAATTTGTGAAGCTGTGCGTTCAGACCGCAGTGGGTGAATTAATGGTAATTTAAGTGGAGTCGCTTAATTTCATTTGTTATAAGTTATTGAAGCCACAGTCAGTGGTTTGTGTCACTACGGAGAAAAAGTGCATTTATCTACTTTATGTGTGATGTGTTATGTTACACTGCTTACGTTAATGATGTTTTAAAAACAAAACCAGTAAAAACTTAACTGAGTTAATATGTCAGATTCCCTCCTCACCCTCGTCAGAAAGCAGTCTGCTGGTTTCTGTCCAGACTGTGATCAAGCTGACACTTGGTGCGCAGGCAGTTTTAACTTTACACACAAAGAACAGAGAACATCGTGGAGCTCATTATTAATCATACTAAGAACAATATCTCTCAGAGAATCATCTCTGATCTGGACACTTTAATGGACCAGAGGCTTTGGAGCGTCTAGCGCAGCTGATCCGCTTCTGCGGTGTTTTTCTCCCGCAGGCCGAGGGAAGTGATGCGGGATCAGGAAACGATCAGAGTTCTGCCGTCTTCTAATCACTTCATTTCGTGAAATGTTACCTGATTTCAAAAACGGTCTCGCAGAGAAATACTAAATGTTTCGTTTGATGACTACAAATTGGAAATAAAATTATTTTTTTCTTTCTCTAGCACAACCTCTGCTCCAAACTACGAACATTGTCGGCCCCTCTTCGTTCTTTGTTTTTTTTTCTTTTTTTTGCGGAGGATCAGCAAATAACTTCTTGGTGTTTTACAACCACCAGGTATGAAGTGCTTTAGCCTTTGAGTTGCACCACAGCGCAGCACATTTGAAACATCCAGGAGATCAATATCAGCTCGTTTTTATGAGTACACTCTTAGAAATGACTGTAAATTTACGGCGGAATTCCAGGAGTAACATACTGTTAACATACTGTTATTCCAAAATACGGTAGGAAGACCCCTTATGATGCACGAAAACTTTGGATCTGGTGTTCCCTCGCCCGGACACGGGTCACTGGGGCCCCCCTCTGGAGCCAGGCCTGGAGGTGGAGCATGATGGCGAGCGCCTGGTGGCCGGGCTTTCACCCACGGAGCCCGGCCGGGCTCAGCCCGAAGAGGAGATAGGGTGAGAAGCTCGTTCATCCGGGAGGGACTCAGAGTAGAGCCGCTGCTCCTCCATGTCGAGAGGAGTCAGTTGAGGTGGCTCAGGCATCTGGTAAGGATACCTCCTGGACGCCTCCCTGGTGAGGTGTTCCGGGCACGTCCCACCGGGAGAAGGCCCCGAGGAAGACCCAGGACACGCTGGAGGGACTATGTCTCTCGGCTGGCCTGGGGACGCCTTGGGGTTCCCCTGGAAGAAGTGGCTGGAGAAAGGGAAGTCTGGGCCTCCCTTCTGAAGCTGCTGCCCCCGCGACCCGACCCTGGATAAGCGCAATCAAGACTGATGACTGGCAGTAAACTACCGCAAAATAATTGTACAATACAGTTTTTTTTCTAGGCAAGACATTTTACTTGTATTTGCATCTTAGAGAACCAGCATTTAAAGACAATATTAAATAGAAAGACAAAAATACTTTCCATAATAAATCTTTTAGGGAATGAATCAAAATCTACAGAGCATAATCAAAAGTGTTAGATTACCAGTGTTGGTATTGTATGTTAAAAATACAATGTTAATTAAACCCTTGTTTAGTCAAATTCAAAGATAGGTTTGTCAGTTTCCCTAAAGAAATAGTGTTTGATAAAGAGTTGCTCCCACAATCGCAACGTATCTGTGACGTCACGTGTTTGCCCTGGAGACAGCAGTATGGCGTCTTGTCTGGAGCTTATCATAACAAGGTAAGTTTACCAAAGCTATAAAAACAAGCTATTTTTGTTCTCTCTTTAATGTATTTATGTAATGTAATGGTGATATATTGTCTCAATGTTTGTAACTCCCTGGCGGACATTATACCACAATGTATGCTGCGTTTATAGTGTTATGTATTTTGTATCTCAATAAAGATCTATTTAAAAAAAACAAAAAACAAAACAAGGTAAGTTCCATGTTAAGACCATCATGTTTTTGATTTTGATTATTTTTTATGAATGCATTAACTTTCTGTTTGCGCAAGAGTATCAACTTATGCTTAACGTAAGTTTATTTGTTTGGATATCGCGGTACGACTGTTCAGTACAGGGGAGGTCAAGTCCAGTCCTTCAGAGCTGCAATCCTGCAACTTTCAGATGCTTCCCCGTGCCAATTAACACACCTGAATCAAATGAATGGCTAGTTTGCAGGTCTGTTCGGAGCTGATCCTGGTCTGTTGGAATAAAGATGCATCAAAAAGTTGCAGGACGGTAGCTCTCGAGGACTGGACATGAGCACCCTTGGTTTATTAATTTTGTTAGCAGCTAAAGCTAGCCATGCAGGTGTAGCACGGGGTGTCGGGTGGTTAAACGAACATTAAAACTGTCAGAAAGGCCATTTGAGTTAACAATATTTAGCTGCGAAGTCGTTTTCTTGAAGTTTTCGGCTATAGACGGCATAATGGGGAGAGTGGCTGTGCTGGACCGGTTGTTTGATCTATGTGATCAAAGCTAAGCCAAAATGTTTTTGTCTCTATAAATAATAATCATAATAAACAATGACATAATGGCTCCCTCTTTTTTTCTTCATTAGTACGTCATGTTGGTGACTGAAGCGTGTTATGATGACTTCAACACATTTCTTCTGACAGGTTGGCAGAAGAAATTATGTCTATAATGTTTCCATAAGCTGACTAATTTCTATAATACCTAATGTCTGAGTTGTGTTCATGGTAATTATTTCTGACATTTTTATGCTTTATGTTGTAGGAGGTGAAAAATGCTCTCCAGGGTAAACCGGGTGGAAAAAGTATTTTAAATGACTGTGATGGTGACAGACACACAGTTGGGTCTGGTTAGTTACTTCTCTTTAAAATGTTTATTTATTATCCTAATGTGTCTGCTATTTATCCTGTTGTTCCTCCAGGCTGGGAAAACCAGGCATTCTTC
>NW_015115808.1:0-30129 GCF_001443285.1 Poecilia latipinna
CGAGATAGCGATCGAATTTTTTTTTTTCCTGCATGATAGCAATGCGCTTCCGTACTTTGACCCTGAAAAGTCCAGATCAACATAAACCTTTTCCAACACTGCAAAAACACTAAATTTTACCAAACATTTCTGGACACAAGTAACATTTTAGCCAGATATAGAATCTTGTTTTCAGTCAACTATTCAGATTATCTCTCTTATAATGTGGAAAAATGTCTTATTATAAGTTAAATAATCTGTTTGTGCATCACTATGATGAAAGCAACAAACTACGGAGCCGGGTTTGTGTGATTGACAGTTTATGGCAGACAGAAACTTAAAGCTTCCTGTGTTGCTAATTTCACCCTGAAAATTGAAAACTAAATGCGGATATCCTTTCTGAAGCACCAAAACAAGTGAAAAAGTAACAGAATTCAAGCCAAGACTTCAGCAAGAACTTCTCACCTGGTTCAACCTCCAAAGAGCGACTGTCAATCTCGATGTCAAGCCGATTAGACGCGGCGCTGCACAAGTCCTCCAGCACACAGCGCACGGCTTCTGTGACGTTGTTCGGCACCGGCTTGTCCAGTTTCATCCTGCTGTTCACCACAACACTGCCGTTCCTGAAGTTGAGAATCTCCAGCTGCTTAAATCCAGTCAGATTGGACTGTAAATATGGCAGAAGCTGTGCAAAGACAGAGGGGGACAGATTCATCAGCTGCTGCTTCTCAGATGTTAATTATAGGATTAGTGCTGCAAAAATCAATTTGCTGCAGGAAACAGATTTTAGCTGTTAAAAAAATAAGTTTTACTTTGTCTATGAAAATTTAAATTAATAAACAAAGCTAAATTTGTTAGAGTCGACTAAAAAAACTTAATTATCCTCTGATTTTATTCTCCTTTAGTGACAGCGCTCAAGTTTTATTATTCAGGTCACATATAAGAGTGAATTCTATGAATAGTTTGTAATTAAATTTTGATGTGAGCATGAAAGGATGAGTTTCTGTCACTGATTCTACAATTAGATGCAGAACAAAATTGGAGTTTTGGTTTCTAAGCACCGGTGCCGCGAAAATGCTAATCCTTCAAATTATAAAAACGGTGAAAGGATAAAATAGTTTAATAAAAAGAATGTGTATTGCAAGTAAACAGAAAACTAATCCACAATAAGACTGTCCTACATTTATACTAAGAGGTTTGCAGGAGCAGAGTCACTCAGTTAACTGTAGGTTTAAAGCAACTAACAGAAAGAAAAGATGAATGATATTATCAGTGGTCAATATTTCCAGTAAGACGAAGGCAAACAGTTAAAGTAAGATTGAACAAAATAGGTTTTAAGAATTAATCTTTATTATGAACCAGAATGCTTCTGCTGAGGAAGTAAAATGGTCATTTATGGAGAGAGGGGTGTGAATGCTTTCTAAAATGATGGTTTGTGGAAATCAGCCATGACTCAGCGATTTGGATAAATTCAGGATCAGCTGATGACGCTCTAATATATGAGTAAGGTATTCCTCAGTACCCAGGTAATCTTAATTGATACATTATGCATCAATAATTACCTAAATCAGAAAGGAACTAATTCATCACTGTAACTGCGTCTACATTGATTGTGTAATTGCAAAATTTGACATTTCAATAATAAATTTGCTTTATGGAAACGCGCCAATTTTGAAAAACTCTTGTTTGTCAGTAAAGAGTTTTGGCAATGAGGTTGTTGTTGTTTGGCCGTATCAAAACGGGTTTATTTCACAAAACTGCAATGGAAAAACTTTTTCGCATCACGCGAGTCACATGATCAACAACCAGACGAAACCAACGAAGAAGAAGACGACAGGAACTAGTATGAGGATGATGACGCCGCGTGTTTTTAACGGCTTAATGCGTGAACAAACTTATACACGTGATTTTAATTATATTTTATTGTACAGAGGCATACAGATCTTTTTATTAAAGATCAGATTTTCCCCATTTGACTCAACTGTTCATGCTTCTCCTTTATTTGTGATTTTTTGTGTTATTGTGACTATTTTTGTCTGCAGAACACTTGGACAAAAGTTCTGCATAACTGTAGAGATGTTTGTGTTGGAAAATAGTTTTCCTTCTGTAGCCAAGCAATGAGACACAGTCTGCTTCATCTAATTTAGTCATTTATCTCTTTCTTGCAACCTAAATATTTCGTGTGCATGCCTCGTAGTCGTTCATGTGAATAAGATAAGGGACCCAAGACAAATAAAATAGTCAGGCTCTGCACAGCAGCATCGCTATCTAAATCTAACTGGATTAACTTGACGCAGAGACTAAATTACATTATAAATGTATCAAATTCTAATGGAATAATTTAAAGTTGCTACTTCAAACACCCAAAGCAGTAAAATTACTTTTGACTCCAATTTAACTTAAACTTTAAATTTAAATATATTTGACTATAACTTGGACATACAGTGACTTACAAAACTGTTCATCTCCCTTCAGACTTCAGGGTTTAGTTTTCCTGGACCGGAAGGAGGTGAAAGACGGTTTTCAATGTTTTTCAAAGAAAAAACAGGGAAATGTTGGACCCCAAAGTTTAGATGGACCGATTGGGGTTTCATCTGATAGCTAGTTAGCTAACCAGCTGAGCTTTGGTTCCCTGCAGCTCCTCCAGAGTCGCCTCTTGGCTTCTCCTCTGATTAAAGCTCTTCTTATTCAGACTGTCAGTTCAGATCAGGGGTGTCCAAAGTGTGGCTCGGGGGCCACTGGCAGCCCCTGGACTGACTGTGTGTGGCCCCAAACTTCATTTCAAGATATAAATTTGACCCGAGGCTCAGGCGTTCAAAATGATCTCAAAGTAAAACCTTCCAACAATGAAAGAATACTGGCTACAACTCAAAGTGTTTGTCTTTAAATAACCATGTTTTTTCCATTCTGTTGCCAGGACCAGTTTCACTTGCTGCACTCATATCTGTTTTTAATTCATTTAATAAACTTGGCTAAATACAGCAAACATTTTACAAGAAAAATTGACTCAAATCCGGATATTATTGATCAGAAATGACTAAATTGTGTTTTTTTAATAATGCAAATCTGTAGAACCTTTTAAAGTTTTGGATCTAGAATAATTAATGTGTCCTTTTCCAGGAACAAATCTAATACTTTGTTTAATTAAAGCATTGCATGCTTAGTTTATTTTTAATAGATAAACTATTTTTTTAGCACTCAATTTTTTTTAGCCTTGACAAAAATGTTTTGACCCTTACAAGTAACTTTTCAGTAAGATACAAGAGCTTGTTCTAATTATTTAATTCCTTAATATTGATGAAAAACTTCTAGTTCCACTGGTGGATTATTTCACCTATAGCACGAAAAAAAATGACGTTAGAAGTGAAATAACAATATTAAGGGCTTATTAACTTAAAGCCACCTCTCATATCTTGCTAAAAAGTCACTTGCAAGTTATTTTTATCTCATTTCAAGAGTAATAGTTGGTAAGATTTTGTGTTTTTACAGTGTGGAAAGCCAAACTGTGGAGGAACTGATGCAGGAAATCAGACAGCTAAAGAAACGGCGCTCCATCAGGGTCATTGATCTGAATGGCTTCCAAGTTCAGCTCAGATGAAACTGCTGCAGCGTGAGGGGAAGAGATTACGCTGCTTTAGCAGGCCTGAGCGGCGGAGGAGTGATAAGAAGCCTTAAGGAGCTCTGCTCAGGACAGGTGAGCACCAATCACCTGCCAACTTCACACAGACCCACGGCTCTGACAGCTGCAGCTGCAACCAGCAGGGAACCACTTGCAAACAGTTTACAAACACAATCATTTTAAAGGATCTCTCTACTGCAAACCACAGAACTTCTACATCCATGACTTGATGGTTCATAAAAAGTTACGCATGTATCTACTGGTTCTGTTAAAACCAACAGGCCTGGTGCCGATGTCACTGAAGAGTCACAATGATTACTAACCAGCTTAGTATGTTTATTTTCATTCAGTGTGAAGAAAAAAACACTTTCTGAACTCCATGTCCAATTTCTTTTGGTTGCTTCACAAACCAGTAGGTACAGGAGTAATCCGAGCTACAATGGGCCGATAAAACATACATGTACACACATATGAGCATTCAGTCTGTTTAAATGGGCTCATTAACATGATACTCAGCAGTTCGTTATGATTTCTGATGAAATCAGGTTGGATCGTTTAAGAGAAATGAGAAGTCGCCCATTTAAAGGAGAACATAGCTGCGTTTCCATTGACCTTAAACAAATTGGAATCACAAAATAAATTCAATTAATGGAAAAAGTTTTTGCATGATGATGAGGTGTTTTTTCTGCTGTATTGAAATTACTTTGATTTGCAAAACTGCGACTGAAACACTTTTGCATCACATAAGTCATGTGATCAACAACCAGATGTTACTACTGGTGGAAACCACAAAGAAGACAACAGGAAGTGGAAGGAGGATGAAGAGGCCGCATGTTTTTAACAACGTATCATGTTAACTTACTCAAATGAGATTTTAACTGTGTGTCTTACTTAATGGAGAAACAGCAATTGAAAAATTATTAGCAGAATATCAACAAAGTTTTGTACACATTTGCAATGGAAACGCAGAATATATTGGTAACTCTCAGAGCGGCAAATACTTACCGGATCAAACATCTGAAATCTAGTTTTGCCAGGAAGCTCAACAAATTAGTTAACAAGCAAAATCCAAGGTTTGAGCAACCACTAAAAATTGGAGATGGAGTGTTGCTTTTATCAGTTATACATTACTTTCTGCTTTCCTTTCAATAGTTTCTCTGCAGACAAGACAAGTTACCCTCAAATCCAGCTCAACACATTGGTGACAGTCCACCATTTATCCTTTGTTTCAATGCATCTGCTCATTTTAAACATGCATGTATGCCAACATACCAAACCCTAATGCAGATTTTTAAATACAGTTTAATAAAAAAAATAAATAAATAACTGATGTTAAAAACTAAAAGTGACTTGATTGTTTTTATTCCGTTTCCTGTGGTACTTTCGGTGACGTTGCATCCAGATGTCAACATAAACACACTAAGGAGATTGAAACCAGCATTAGCACAGAGTGTGTGATGCAGGAGTTGACGAGAACTCCTCTAAGCTGCTTACTCCACGTCACAAACCGAAGACTAAAACAGGAAAAGGTCTCCTGACCTCCATGCATAAACTAACTCTGCTTTAGCAAAACAAAAGCATAAATCAGCAAAACATCCCAAAAGTGCTCACAAAGCTTTTTAACTTACTATTCTAAGCCAAACTGATTCATGTGGTTTATATTTACAGCATCAGACATGCAAATAATGTAACATCCGAAATGTGAAGCCATGCTGCATTTTTGTCTGTATAAGTAGTAAAATAAACTCCACAACTGAATAGAGACAATGTTTAAATTGCATTTAGTCATTTAACAGATGCTACGACTAAGAAGCAACATTCAGCATAAACTTTTAATGCTTTATATGTTTCCTAGCACCACATTATGATACATAAAAGCTGAAGTAGCAAAATAGCTAATAAGAAAATAAAAACTCAATAGTTTTGTCTGTAATATTGAGACTTAAAGGATTATTTTACTTTTTTTGCAATGCTATAAAATCGCTTCTGCAGCACAGAGTGGAAAGCGCTCATTGGGTATATCAAAGGAAAACCCAGAACGTCCTGGATTGTATAAAATAAGTTTAATCAAAGATCCAGGAAAGTAACCAGTAAAATGTAAACGTGCCCAATAAATTCAAGGAAAACACAGTTTATGTTTCAGATATCAATGAATTTATCCAGCAAGTTAAAGGCAGAAAATCATCATGTTGTCAATAAAGATATAATAAATTCAAGGAAAGTTCCAGAAAGTAACCAGTAAGTTCCATACTAGAACGTAGTCAGGAAATGTCAGTAGTATTGCGTAAAGTAACTATGAAGTTTTAAAAAGTACTGGTTAAGTTTTAGGAAAGTAATCAGTGAGTTCTATGAAAAATCCATGAATATATGCTGTAAAATTTTGGAAAAAATGCGCAGTCAGGTCTGTGAGATTTCTGTAAAGGTACGGCATAACTCCCAGAAAAAAGTTACAAGGAAGTTCAATGCAAGCAAGCAGTAAGTTCACGGAAAGTTCAGGAAAGTAACAAGTAAGTTTTGAGAAAATAACTGTTAATGTCCTGAAAAATATTATTTTGATTTTAAAAAACCGTTATGATATCCACCAAGTGCAGGAAAATAACCAGGAAGTTTTGAGAAAACGCCCAGCAGAATAGAATTTTGTAAAATGTGTTTTAAAAAGTACCAGTAGGTTTCCAAAGAAATTTCCAGTATATTCTGGGAAAATGTAAAAAAAAAATCCAGGGAAGTTTTATACCCTCTGAAAGACGGAGAGAAGTTATCGAAAAATAGCCAGCAAGTTTTGGTGAAAAAGTCCTGGAAAGTTTTGGAAAGTAAGGTTGTAAAAGTTTCAGTAAAGTGGCCTCTAAAATCTGTTTTATGAGATGCTACTGAAAAATGCAGGTTGCACAGAATCACGGCTACAACCACTTTTAATCTCACTGGTGATTTGTGTGAAAAACAAACTTTTCCTTTAAGAAATAAAGAAATTTTTCATTTCTTAATTTTCTTGCCACATCTGACGAGCGAAACTGATACGATTCGGGCGTTTTGTTAGAATTTAAAGCTTGTTAAAGTTGTGTTTTGTATTGACCAGTTAATATGTTCTCACCTGTTTTCTGTACTGCACACACACAGTGAAGATGAGAGAAAGGATCAAATCAAATATTCGACCCGTTTGTTTAGACGTCAACACTCTGGACTAACATTGCACACGTTAAGCTTTCAGTGGCTGAGCCACAAAGCAGAAACCCGTTTCCTAAAAGCTTTTCCTTTTAAGTTAAATCTTCTGGTGCTGACCTTTCATCAGATCTGTCTTACTTTCAGAGTATTTACATAAATACTCAGAGCATGTTTGGGACCAGGCAAAGCCTTTCTAAGGCTAAACCATTTTGTCCTCATTTTCCCTCCTAACAATGTGTGCTACATAATAACTTTAAAATTACCAATTGAAACACTGCTTAGAAACTCAGAAAATAAAAATATCTTACAAAGCTGCCACAAACCAAAGAGCGCACAGTTAAAAAAAGTAAAAGAAATCTCTGTTCACAGTTGAGCAACGTTTTGAGTTTCAGACTTTTAGTTATGTAAAAGTCCTGCAGACTGGATTTATCCTGTTTGGCTTTGCAGCCTGTGAATTTCCTCTCATATCCACTTACGACTTACATCATTTCAAAAAAATCACACACAAAGAAAAATGCAAACAGATTTTACAAGAACGTGTGCTATTTTAAAAACACAAAGAAACATGAATACAGACAAGCAAGTCAGCAGCACAAACTGAATGTTAGTGAAATATTTTCAGGACAGATTTTAAAAAAAGTTGAACTGCAGTGTGACTCAAAAGATTAAGGCAAAAAGCATAAAGATGAGAAGTACAGAAAAGAATAATGTTTTACAGTATGGAAATGTGAAATGTTAGGAAGATCAGGTGCTTCTGGTTTTACGTACTGCATTTGGACGCTGTTAGTGAACAAACTGAGGAGGAGGAGCTCCAACATGGAAACAGATAAAAAGATACCGGTATGGAGGCTAACGTTGTCTGTCTCCCCAGCCCAGATTTAATGGAAGCTCCAGGGTTTGGCTGGTTTCTGGACCCAAAGTGCTGAGTCTAAGTGAAACAGAACAATTTCACCACAAGTGTTTCCACACCGTCAACACGGCGGCTCCTCTGGAACAAACGTGTTAACATACTGCAGGTTTTCGGTTTGAAGACGTCTTTTACCAAACAAAAACAAACAGCAACAATGTATTCGCTTTTCCATGTTCATGCTGTGAGGATAAGGCTTACTGCACAGCACACAGAGCATCTCGTCTGTTCCTGTTTTTCCTCCATAAAAATGTTAAGAAGTGGTGCAACAACTGCAACATTTTTAGCTAAGATGGAGTGTTAGGGCCATAGTAAGAAAAACAATGAAAAAAATTTAATTATAAGAATAAAGTTGAAATAATACAAGAATAGAGTCGTAATTATTAGAATAAAGTCATATTAATGTGAGAATGAAGTCATTTGTCAAAATATGATTGTCATTTTAAAGTCAAAACAATGAGAATAAAGTCACAATACAATAAAAAGTAACAATATTTCAAAACACATTAATAATATTACCATTATTGTTATTTGTGATGATAATAACACCAGAATAATGTCATATTATGACTTTATTCTGGTGATATATGTACTTAATTCTGATCATTTTTCATGATTTTCTTAGCACGGCCATATTTAGTCAGTCGTATTTATTACATTTTGCCTGGTTTCATAATATAAAGTAGGACAGTGAAGCATGCAGGAGCATTATATCCATCACAAAGGCTTGAGTACCTACCAGTTCCAGGAAGGTATTCTCCAGTGACTTATACTCTGGGGAGCTCTTGTTGAACAGGTCGTCAGTAAACATCATGTTAGTGACCCTCAAGCTAAAGAAAACCACCAACTCTTTGCTCTGCTCCACAGCTGTCATCATAGGTGTGCTGGCCTGTCTCATCGCCGGCGCGGCTGTTGATCCGTACGGACCTTCATCAGATTCTGACGCAAAGCCGCTCCCGCTCTCCTCTTCCTGTTGCTCTGTCACTCCGTCTGCGGTGTGTGAATAATCTCCAGGAGCGGTTTGGGTGACCGCGGTCAGATCCGATCGACCTTCTCCTCCGTCCTCAGGGGACGGTAAAGGCTCCACGTCTGCTCCAGGTTCGCTGCCCTGGACGGCGTCCTCACCAGATGATCCGGTGGAAACCGGGTCAGCGGAAGCTGTGGGTGGATCCAGGTTCACCTCAGCAGTTTGATCTCCTTTAGGCCTGGAGCTTGAACTTCCCACCAGCTCCTGATCTGGTGAAAAGAAACAAAACAGCAGAGGGGTGGCATTAACATTTCTATATCCAAAAACACATTAAAGTTACATTTTTGTACTTCCATTTGTGTTTCTACTGAAACCGTCACAAGGGCTTTACAAAAACCACCAAGATGTTTTTGGCAATAAGATGTTTTGGTGTTGAGCCACATTCGAATGGCACTGCACCGTTACCTAGCAACCCCAACTAAGCCCAGCCCGTTACCTAGCAACCCAAGCATAACTCCAGGTCATTTGGTCAGCTGGTTTTACCATTGTATGTGCTGTACAATGGCTGCTGGAAAGACAAGTGTTTTGTTGTTGACTTACCATCCAGAAACCACTTGCTGCATTTTTGTTGGTTGTGCAGGAGGCTCCACTTTTGCTTTTCAAAGATGTATGGTTGTATAATTGTGCATCTGTTTGCAGCCATTTTCATGTGAGTGTAAACGTTGAGTTGGCCAGTCAACATATCAATTTGTGATTACGCACCTACATGTACAGTTTGTGCAACAAGAAGTTGTTGTTTTACTTGTAGTTTCAGTTTTATAACTGTTGTGTTTTGCTAACTTTGTTTCTGACTCAGCTCAGAAAGCACACAGGACAGTAGATTTTAAACTGCTGCCTTCTGGACACAGTGAACATCATTAGCCGTGCCGCACCGCAGGCAGAGAACATGCTAGCAGACGTGAGCCCACCACTGGTTCTGGGATTTAGGAAGTGAGACGTTTTTCAAACATTTCTCAGGCAGAGGATTAAACTCATGTTCCAGTTTAACTTCTGAAACTGTTTGTGTAAGTTCTTAGATTTTTGGCTTTACATTATGAAGAAAACATTCAGGAAACTAAAGGCAGTTTGTTTGTTTTTGCATTTATAACAGTTTTAAAGGTTAATCAGTTTTTGTTACTGTGTTTCTAAACGTTCCTGAGTGTTAATTTCTGACTAGAGCTGTAGCTGCTTCCGTGCTTTTATTTATTTAAAATAAGTGTCCTAACTGTATGATTTATCCCTATTTTAATATAAATTATTCCTAAACATTAAATTTCACAACTCTGGCAGCTCATTTATCAAACATGACAAACTATTCTTTTTAATCTCAATCCAAACACTTGGTGCAGACTTTATTATATAAACACTGAACTGTGGAATATTAAAGTTTTATAGATTAACCATTTTTATTAAATATGACATCTGAAGATGCACCATTTCTCTAAAGTTTGGGTCTCAGCCGTCAAGGTGGGAAATGTTGCTGAGACTTGATGAAATGCGCCTGTGCAGCGCAGCGTGACTCGGTGATGACTGGACCAGGGGCCGGCCGGCCCCCTGCTGCTGGAGCCTTTCCAAGGGTAAAGTGACAACACCAAGTCTAATCATGCTGTCATTTCTATTTCCTGGGTCAGTCAAGGTTGCATTTAGATGCTGTAACTTTATAAGGTTACTTTTTACAAACTCTTAAGTTTCTGTCCTTCCCAGAAACTGTGACAGAAACATCTGACTTGATTTCCGTCGGATGTTCAGGAGGAAGATATGAGACCATAAAATAGAAAATACAGACTTTAAAAGTGCTCCCTGTAAAAAACTAAAGTCATTTAGGTACAGCTGAAATACTAAAAATAATAAAGTTATTATAAAAAGTGTTCCTTTCTTCATCTGTTGTCTTTGTTTTCATCATTTAGAGATTCAGCAGCATCTTTTTAAAAGTCATAGAATATTTATCTGACGGTTTTTAAAGTGTTCATTTTATCCATCACTGGTCTTAAATTTCACATAATTTGTGTCCTATTTATTTTTCATGATCTGTGTAATGTGAGCAATCATTTGCTGTGTTGCTGCATCCTGCCTGAAGGATTAGAGTGTTTTTATGCCGTGGAAACTGTGAGGCTCACAGTGGGAGGCACCAAACAGCCTGTGAAAGAAATGTGCCCATAAATCTGTCTTATTGTTGTTTGTTTTATCTAGCCCCTTTTCCTTCAGGAGCTTTTATATTTATTTACATTTTTGGGTATTTTCACAGCTGATAGTCCAGTACAGTTAGATCTGGGACCAAAATTGCAGCATTTGTTATATTTTCAGACGCTGTGGTTCTTTTTCTCCCAGACTGAGCCAAACCAGCCAAATCCTTTAAAAATATCTTCCCCTCCTCGCCTGTGGGGGCGCTGCATCAATAACCAATGAAAAAAACAACATGAAAACCTCTAAAGAAAACACTGATCGCAACTTCTTTCTTCACAAAAATGTAAACAAAAATAGAGTAGCGTTAAGATTTTAGCAGTTGTAGGATTTCTCTTTTGTCCACGAGTCATTTCTCATCATTAGCACGTTTTTTTTATTTTATTGTATTTACCCACAATGCACTGCGCTGTAGCCCACTTCCTGCTTTTGTAGCGATCCCCAGTTCACATATACATTCAAACCGAACCAGAGTTCACTTCAATCGAACCAAGACGAAGGCATTAAATGGACCGGATTCACTTTTTCTGGAGTTTGATTTTGCGTTCACACCAAACCAAACAAACCAGACTTCTAGACAAACAAACTGGAGTTTGATTAAAATGGACTAAACAGGGCTGGTGCGAATTAACTTTGCTTAAACCTGTTTCATGTAACAATTTGCTGAATATGAAACATGTTAAAATTTCACCTTTACAGTCCAAAAGCAAATGGGCACCAACTAAAATGCACCAAGAGAAAGAAATGTTTAGCCTAAGATAATAGCCTATTCTAAGATAATTTAATGAGTTCTTATAAGTCTGAGGTTTAAATACTAATGATTTTACAAACACGATTAATTTAACCAGGTGGAACTTGCAGAAACGTTGCTGCTTTTCTGCAGCTGGTTTCCGTTTTACTCCTTTATGTTTCGATGTTTTTATTTAACTCTGCAGATCCGCAGCCAACAGCTCGAAACACGGAGCCAACACAACGACGGCTGAGTGCGGTTTTCATTTCCAGAGCTCTTCTAATTACCTATCAATAGCTTTAAATGGAGTCTACACCACAGTTTAGTGTGTGGTTAATCAATAAAGCTTTAAATTTTTAAACTTGGCTCTCCTTGACATTCTGCTTTATAAGCTGGATTCACCGGAAGAAGGGTCATCGTCTGTCACCTCAGAGCCTCGGAGTCTCACTCACCTCCATCTTCACCTCCATCACCCAGTGGAGTCTCCTCTTCCCCCATTCCCTCCTCTTCCTCCTCTGTGGGTTTTTCTTCTGCAGCTGCCATTGAAGGAGTCCCACCAGTAAAGCTAGAGCTGGTCTTTGGGAGGATGGTGGGGATAAAAGGCACAAAGGTGTTTGTTTTTGGTCTGACAGTAGCTGAATCCCTCAGCTTGTTTTCCAAAACTCCCACAGTGGGGAATAAAGTTTGGGTGGGTGGGCTGGCATCTTCTGGTTCCTGTGTGGACGTGGAGTCCACAACCGGATAAACCATGGTCACTGCAAAATAACAACAACAGGTAGAAGCCACAATTCATGGTAAGACAAAACAAAAGCAATGTTTACGTTTATTTAGAGGAAAAAATGTTAATTAAATTAATTTCATTTCTAAGTTAAACATTAAACTGAAGTGATTCAGTTCTAATAACAGCAGATTTTATATAAAGGCCCTGAAAACGGAGCTTTTATTTTGATATTCCACTTCCGCTTATCAGCAAGCCAATTCCCATATAATCTATTTAGTTTGAAAATTAAATGTGAGGCTTGGAAAAATATTTAGTTGTGAAATAAAATGTTTTGAAAATTATTTATTTAGCAAGATAAATATTGAATTTGGAGCTAAATGACATTTTCCAACAAAATATGATGTTGAAGCATATTATGCCAACGATCTTTTAATAAGCAACATTTTTAGTTAGCAAAAACAAAATTTAGTTTGTACACCAAATATTTACTTTGAAAGCTAAATATTGAACTTACTCATACATTTAATTTGAACTAAATATTTAGTTTGTGAAATAAATGTTTAGTTTGAAAATCTGACATCTGTATGAATAACATGGTGAAAGTATGACTTTGAAACATGTTTTTCTCTCCGACAGACTAAATAAACCAAAACTATTTCTCTTAATGTTCTGCTGTGTATCTTTACAAACTCATCCCATAATAACCATCAGACTAAAAATGATTACCAGCCTGGAAGCTGAGCGTCTGTATGTCCAGCAGCAGCGTCGGCTCCTGCTTCAAGGCCGTAACGATGATGCGCTTCAGTTTCGGGGCCTTCGCGTCTTCGTTTGTCTCTTTTCCTTCTTCCATCTCCAGACTGTCACCGTTCAGCTCCGTTTCTCCGTTAAAGACAACAGCGTAGCGCACAGAGAGATCCTCTGAGCTGATCAACACAAATAAAATCCGGTAGGAAGACTCAGAACAGCCTGAATGTTCTGCAAAAATCAGGCCAACATTTTTAAATCTCTGTTGATGTTCGCATTGTGCTGCTATTATTTGGTCAATTTCATCTAATATTGTTTAACAAGCGCTCAGCATCATTTTGTTGGACCAGTAATCAATCATAAGTTAGACAAAGAGCAAACATGCTAGCGTTAGCCTAGCATTGAATCCTCTGTTGTTGCATGAAAATATCTTTATAAACAAAATGTTTTCCGCTGCTTATAAAGATATAATACCAGTACTAATGAACACCATATAACATGTTATTTATCGACTTCAAAATGTTTTAAGTTTCAAATAGGGACTTAAAGTTACAGTCAAAAATAAAAAACAATCATTTGGGTTATTTTTAGCCTTCCATGAGAAAAATAAATAGGTTTCAATTTTATTAATATTTTACCAGGTTATTCATGAGTTTATAAATAAAACAGTTGAAAAATGTTTTATCAAGCTAAATATTTGGTTCCAAATAAATATTACTTATTTAGTTTACAAAGCATATTTAGTTTAAACTAAATATTTAAATTGCTTAATAACCCAAATTATTGCTGTTAATTTCTGACTGTTTAGCTCTTTGTCAAATGCCCATTTTTGTATAATTCAAACTGGTATCAGGAAATTCAGATGGGGAAACCCTAAAATTCAATAAACTTGATCAAAGCAAAGTAATTCATCAATTAGGTCATTAATTTAGATTATGCAACATATTTAACCCTAAACTGTTGGAAAACCTGCATATTTCCCCAAACTAAGTCATATTTATAAAGGAAATGCAGTTGAGTTGACAGTTTGACCCACAAAACAGAAGAAGAAATAACTATAAACACATTTTCTTTATTTTAGTTGATTTGTTTCCAAGACATTTATTAAACTCACCGAAATCCAAGAACACGTATTTCTTTGAATCCTGGAACTTTTTCAAACACATGAACCATCTGCAAAGAAAAGAAAAAGTTCTGTCTGCATGTTCAGTTTTAATCATCTTACAAGCAAATTAGAATGAATGGAAATATAAATAAAAAGTTTATTTATTACCAATTCATTTAAAGAAAATGAATCTTATGTTATTATGTTTTCTTCTTGGCAGAGAGATATGTTTAAAGGATTTACACTGCAAAAACAAAAAGTTTACAGAGTATTTGTGTCTATTTCTACTTTTTGTGTCTATATTCAGGAATTATTTATTATTATTTTGCTGAAAAGTTTTACATTATTTTTGTCATAATTCAAGTGTACTAAAAACATTTGTAAAAACTAGACAAAAAATCTTGTTTTTGCAGTGAACAATCCTGATTTCTGTTCTGCTCTTAGTCACTCATCTGTTAGCACTCCTTAGTTTAGATGCTAAAGGTTGAATTAAAGCTGTTGAATCAATCGGGGAAAGGTTTCCTCCTAAGAGTACAATAAAATCTGGCATTTCCCTCCTGCGTTGTTATTCAACCCTCCCTGGGAGAGCCGGCGCTGCTGCTGGAGCGACCGCAGGCTGCCGCCGTTTGCATAAAGGTGAAGACAACAGCTGGGAGGAGGAGTGCTGACATTTGCTGCAGGCGGCTGATCTCACCTTGTCTCTGAGCTCTCTGGTGACGCCGTTGTAATGCGGCGCTGCGGGGTTGCTAAGCATTTCGCTGTATGTCGGGTCAGACACGGTGATGCTGAACTCAACAATGTATTCCTCGTAGTTCTCCTTAACCAGGTCTTTAGCCTGGGGAGCGAAAAGATGCAAACAGTTTAGGTATTTCTGGAAAACTGACGGTGAATTCTGATGGTGGATTTACCTCGTCAGTTTCTGCTGGAAGCAGAATGGGAGAAGGAGTCCAAGTGCCTGAAATTAAAGACGTTAACAGAAAATCTCCACAGATTTACAGAATATGGTTTAGTGAATGAAGGCAGGACTTACATTCACTGCTTGGCTCTTCTTTAGCTGCAACAAACCTGCAAGGAAACAGAACATCTCTTTTACTGTGACATTTTTATTTAGGTGTTTTCCTGAATATGTAACAATTTGTACAGTGTTGCACAGAGAGAAAATAAAATTACACATTTAACAGGGTTTTGTTTTGGATGTGAAGTTTGTTTATTCTTTTAATTTATTTCTTTTAGTCAAGAGGTTGCTTCTCCAGATATATTGTTGTATTTTAAGTTTTTTTACGCTGCTCTTGACAGTTGGTGGTTAATTGTAAGAAGATATTATTCAGATTATCATTATATGTTTTCATCTACGGTGGCCCGATTGCTCTGTCAGAAGTCTGTGAGGTGCAATAAATACAATTAATATGTAATTAATGTAGCTTTTTCTAAAACATTCTTTAACTTAACTTTATGTTGGTTCCCAATAAATCCAAATCATGTGTAATATACAAAAATCTCCTGCTACTTCATTTAATTTGTGGTAAAGATAAAGACTGATCCTTGATACTTTTGACATATAAGACAAATTTAGGTAAAAACATTGACATAATTCTACATATCTAATATAATATTCAGAGGATGATGCACCAACCCTTCACTTTCAGTCTCTTTTACTCTCTGAAATGAAAAGAAAAAGAAAGTGGAATCCATAAAAGTTTAATTTTACTGTTAAAGGTAAACAAGTTGTGATGAAATGTGAGTCTGCATTGCTCACTCTGGCCACCAGGTCCAGATGCTCCTGAGAGCTGCTGAAGTTCTGGGCCAGGTCATCCATGCACAGGTTCTGATGCTGGCAGGTGAACACCCAGGTCCGGTACTCCTCCGGGGCCGGGACTCGGTCCAAGAAGATCCGGAACGCTTCCCAGATCGCTTCCTGACAAACTGACGGCAAAATCCTTGGTGTAAAACAAAAAATCCTCAAAACGCACAACTAACCGAGGCTCAATCTGTTCACTGCAAAACAGAGTCCAACCCGGTTGTTTTGATTCTAGTTAGAATATTTTAGCAAACTTCAAATAAAACTAAGTTACCAGAAAATCAGTTTTGTTTTACCTCAAGTTTTCCAAGACATTTGCACTAGAACTTTACAAAAATACTTGGCAAGATTTAGTGTTTTTACAATCAGGAAACTAAAGAGTAACTACTGAAATTACTTCTCTAGAATAAATCAGAATATGACAGAAATAATTACTGCTGTTCACGAAAAGCAAGAATTCAGTTAATCTGAAAATGGTTAAATTATATAACTCTGCTTATTAAAACAATTTGAAAACTGATTTATTTTTAGTATACATTCTATGATCATTTTTCTTCACGTCTCCCAAAGGGTGAACTGTACATCTACGGCTTGTTGACGATGTTTGAGTGAATCTCTAGGTCTTTGGAGCAGAGGGCCAGTAAAGCAGCCGCATGTTTCAGCCTGTAATGAGCGCCACATTGTCCAACACCCGACGCCTGAGGGAAATGTTTCTGCCACAAACCCATTTGAAACGATGCCATTACCTCTAATAGAACAATTTAATCTGTCTCACATTGAAATGACACGCTGCAGCAGCTGCTGGGATGACTTTGATAACAAGCCATTTGCAACCGTCGCATCCCCGTTTAATTCCTCTAAAACACCCACAATGCATGTTGGAGGATGTTTGTGCGTTTCGTCAATAATTCAAGTGACTCTGTTGAATTTTATCAGCAGCATTTTTATTTTGAAAACCATCTGAGTTGACTGTGGCATCATAAAAATGCTTTATAATGAGTTTTTTGAGCAGCCGGGTCATGATTTTATATAAAATTCATTTTAACAGTCAAAGCGGATTGACCTCTGAGTTTGTAGTAGGCCCTGTGGCTGCCAATGACGGTTTTCATCGTCTCCTGGGGACACACTTTGACGCCTGTGGTGTGGACGGCGGACCTCTTCACCCGCTGTCCGTCCTGCTCGGATCGGACGTTGGTCGCATGCCTGATGGGTCGGGAAGCTTCCAGAAAATGCCGGTACTTCACGTCTCTGAGCCCAGAAAGGTTTATGTCATTCAGTTCTGCAGGAGGAGAGACAAAAGAGGAGGCAGGAATGTTTCAACAAAACACGGGATAATTACAGCAAACGTTGGTTATTCTGAACAGGCTGTCATGTTTATGTCAGTTATTTGAGGATAATTACAAAGTAAACACAAAGTGAAGTTTGGGCAACGTCTTTCTGGGAACATTTCTGCTACTATTTTATGTACTTGAATGGAGATTTCGTATTGTTGTTGGTTTATCTCATGAGCTCTTTGGACCTTAAACAATTAGCATTTTCACATAACAAATGCAGGTTTTTTGCATTGGATTTCCAAAGAATGACACAAAAAGTACCAGTAACTTGTTTTAAAACTTTGGAACCAAAGTGCTTTTCAAAAAAACAAAACCAATTATCTTTAAATCCTGAAAAGAGAAATAAAATGTTTCCACAGTTGTCTAAAAAGTTGTTTCAAAATGTTATGTGATATTTGCAACTCTGAGTCTTATTTGGTTCACTGCAAAAACACAAAATCTTACCAAGTATTTTTGGTTAGTTTCTGTTGCAAATAACTTTGTTCACTGAAAATAAGACAAAACTAACTTACAAGTAACTTCTCATTAATATACAAGTCAATAATTCCTTAATATTAATGAAAAGCTCTCGTAACAAAATAATCTGCCAGTGGAACTAGTACTTTTGTTTTATCAACCTGTCAGACTACAGGTCCACCAAAAAAATCGGCCCGATTTGTTTAATTTTGGGAGATCGGTGATTGGCCGATACTTACATGTGAAACTGATCTCATTTACCTCAGCAAAGGTCTGAAAATCAACCACTGCCTGCAGCCATCACCATCTTCAATGACTCTTTGAAGAATCTGAACTGATACAACATTTAGTTTCCCTTTGGGATAAATAAAGTACGTTTGAATTTTGATTTTTGCAGTGAGCGAGGTTTGACTAACAAACCGGACCATCAGGTAATCGACCTGAAAACTATTCTAAACTATTCCAGACATCTCAGGTCTTCTGGTTCTGGTTCTGGTTCTGGTTCTGGTCTGCATCACCAGAACCAAACATGGAGAAGCAGCATTCAGCTTCTATGCTCCTCTAATCTGGAACAAACTTCCAGAAAACAGCAAAAATGCTGGAACACTGAGTTCCTCTGGAGCTCCAGGCTGTTTTTCAGACGGACTTATCCCAATATCCCAAATCTTTTGGTAACACGTTGCCGAGTCGCACCATAATTAAACACAAACCTCCTGCATTGATTTCTTAAAGTAATTATATCCAAAAACGCACAAAACAGCAAAAGTGGCAAATGAAAAGGTTTGTGGGCTCTGGGTTTGTTTCTCTCATGCGAGCAGAGATAAATCTGACGTCATCATGGCAAACAGGATGTTGGTGAATCTGTCTCTACATCAGAACTGGGTTTTCAACATGTGGGAACATTCAGCCGCCATTTTCTTCTCAAAGCGTGAAACAGTAAAAATACAGACACAGGCTTTAAGTAAGAGACACCCTTTGTGGGAACTTTAACATCTCAAAGCTGCTTTTGTCTCTTCGTCTTTCCTTTAAGTTGAAATAAAAGTTTATCTACGACGGTGGACCAAATGAAGTTTAAGCTAAAAGTTTAAATTACAGGAGTGAGTATTAAGACATTAGCCTTTGTGTGACCAGGTCAGCCAAGGCTCACTATCTGTAAGGAGTATTTAATTTGCTCCGGAGTTAATCCAACAGTGACTTATGGCGTTTGCTGAGCAGTGTTACTCTCTGCTGCTTCCTTTGTGAATGTGTCTCAACAGCATTTTAACGTTTGCAGCGAAACATTTACTGGACTAAATGTGTGTTTGGTTTCAGGTGCAAAGTCATTTAAAAACTTTTAGGTATGGAAAGTTTGGAGCTGATGGTTTGTGGTTGGAAGAAGCTATGAAAAAGTGCAAAAAAATGAAAATGAAAAATGTAACACTTTGTCTTGGAGTGAAAGAACAGCTGCTACTTGACTCTTTTGGCATTTTTGACAAAATACAGCAACAAAAATGTTTTTAATGTTATTTTTCTCCGACATCATTTTTAGACAATTACATTTTGTGCCTTTCTGTGTTTTAAATACTTTTTTTTTTTGCTAATTGACTTTTGTTTTACATCCCTTAAAATGTGCTTGACATTTTTCTAATACATGTTACAACCAAAGTAATTCAAATAAACAAGGAAATCAACACAACTGACTGAAAGTATCGGAGACATGAATAAAAGGTGCAGAAACAACCCAAAAGTCAAAATAAACCAATTTTTGTTTATTTATGTTTATTTGATGGGAAAAATCTCCTAATAAGTGAAATAATCCCAGTGGAACAAGCACTTCTTCTCAGGATTAAATGATTTACCTAAAACTATCTCCGATATCTTTCTGAAAAGTTATTTGTAAATTAGTTTTGCCTTATTTCAAGTCGGAGATATTTGCACTAATAACTAGACTAAAATACTTGGTACGATTTTGTGAGTGAAGCAGACAAAGAAGTGGAAAATGGAAGCAGCATCTCAAATCGAGAGCTGATTGTCAGAGAGATGCTTCACATAATGCAGCCTGAATTACAGATTAAATTACCTAAAAATAAAAAGCTATTTTTTTACCTTCAGAAGCTCTGCCAGAGCTTCTGTTGTTCAGCAGAGTAATTTTGCAGCGTAACAAAAGCCAGCGTGACGATCCGAAACGTGTGGGCCGGCCGCCTTGTTGAATAATTTTGGCCTGATTGTGACGCCAGCTGGCAAATCTTCCAGGACTTCTTAAGACAATAAGCCAGGATTTATGAGCCCCAAAACGCAGACTGGAGGTCACTGCACCCAAATAACAAACTATCATCGCTCCTGGATTAGGAAACTGAGAGAAGGCTGAAGACAAACCACAGGAATAAGTGTAAATTACATAATTACAGCTCTGTCACAGTTTGTGGGCAGATTAAGATGCTGGATTTCAAAAGGAACGAAAAGAAAGTCAACTTTATTATTTTATCCAAAAAAACACATTTTTCTCTTTTAAGTGCAGTAAATAACTTATTACACTTAAAATAAGATAAAACTAACCTGTAACTGACTTTTCAGCAACATATAGGAGCTCGTTTAAGTCAATAATTCCTGAATATTGATGAAAACGTTGTGGTTCCATTAGCAGATTATTTTGAAAAGAATCTGACAATGGATTCAGTCATTTCTGCAATTTTAAGTTATTGACTTCAAACAAGCTCCACTATCTTGCCGGAAAGTTATTTGTAAGTTAGTTTTGTCTTATTTTAAATGTACTGAAACATTTGCACTAGAAACTACACCAAAAATCCTTGGTAAGATTTTGTGTTTTTGCAGTTTGTGATTGACAAAAAGACTGTAAACAAACAGAACAATGAATTTAAAACAATTCAATACATTTTATATTTAAACAAAAATAGGTTTGTGCATAAACATTTGTAACTTTTTATCAGTATTAGGTTGGCTTAGCTGCCTGGTTTTTACATAAATAGAAAAATATTAAAGAATTATTCAGACTGCAGACAGAGGCTGCGTGGCGGCGCAGAGAGACGCACTTTACCAACAAAGATGAACAATTTAAAGACATTTTAAAACTGATTTTGAATTGATTCAGAATCCCCAGCACCAGGAATTGTGATTTATTTTTTACTGCACCTTTATTTTCTGTCAAATGAAAAGCTGATAAGTGGCTCAATGCAATCCACTGTCGCCACATGCTTGCTCCAAAGGAGGGATTGCTGAAGGTCTGTGAATCGGCTTCCTCTGATGGAAAACATTTTATATCAGCCGTCATGAACTGAATTTAACTGCTTTAGGAGATACCAATAAAATGAGCCGAATTAAATTAGATTTAGACTGAAGGCAATCTCTGTCTCTTCAATTAACTTTTGCTCAGGCGGAGTATTTCTGGAGTTCATCATATCAGCCTATTCTCTAAGCTAATAAAAATAAATTGTTTTTGTGTGCATCATTGCTCAACCCTGAATCAGCTTTCACTTTTAACTTGTCAGTGCAGAAGAAAGATTTAAAACATCATTTTCTTTATCTTTTAGCAATTTTTCTGACTTTTTTAGTTTGTACATAATTCTAATGTTTTACATTCTGTAAAATCCTTGCTTCTATATTCTACATCTATATTTTATTTATGTTACACATTTATTTTTTTATTCTTCCTCTGTGTTTCTCCATGTCTGTAGGTGAAGAATGAATATTTTGATTCCTTGACTTTGACTTTACTGTTAAAGAAAACTTTTTAAACGAGGTGTCCTAATAAAATCCAAACACTAGACAGAACTTTAACATTCAGGTCAAATAAAAATATATATAATTTTATGTAGCTAATATAGTTTAATTGGCTGGGGTCTACTCTGTAGAGTTATAGAAAACTAATATTTATTGATTTGGTTTCAAGTCAGCTGCAGATGTATTATACAAAGTTTGCACGTCTTTTTTACTTCCCTTTGGTATCTCCTGCTGTTCTCAAAACAGCCCAAGTGCTAAAATAAAAAAATATCACCCAGTTATTTTTTGGTAATAAGTTAATGATGGTTTTTGGTATGTGGAAAATGAGTCATTTCAAAAACATCTGGTTTGTAACATGTCAAAGCAGCATGCACTGTCCCTCAACTAGCAACCCTAGGGAAGCCCAGGCCTGTTACCTAGCAACCCAAGTTGAGCTCCAGCTCATTTGTTCAGCTGGTTTTACAGTGTATGACCTGTACAATGGCTGCTGGAAAAGACAAAAGTTTATTTGTTGACTTACTATGCAGAAACCACTTGCTGCATTCTTGTTGGTTGTGCAGGAGGCTCTACTTCTGCTTTTCAAAGATGCATGGTTGTATAATTACATGAATTTAAAGTGACAGGAGGCCCTAAAACAAACTATTGTGAAAGGAGCTTGAAACAGGCAGAACTGAGAAAACTAAAGTCTCATTATCCAAGAATGATTTTGTGCAAAAAATGTAATGAACATGTTTTGTGTAGAGGTAACCTAACCTGTTCAAGGAAGCATAAAAGGTCACCTTTAAGACAATTTCCGCCTGCTTAGAGTCGGTCAGCTGAGTCCCTTCAACAAATCATTTGTTTAGCCCTATAAAGCACCAGGACTCCCTCTGGTCTCCCTAAGCTGGCGGCTGTCGCACACATGCAGGCGCAGCAGGAGGGACTGTTAGCGAGGGGACATCGCCTGAAAAAGGCCCCACTAGAGAATTACAAGCCAGAAAAGATTAGCGTCCTGCAACAGTGAGAACAAAATGGCTTTTGTTTGCTTTCGGATAATGAGCTCACCCCGGGGCACATCGCACCGAGCGAGGCAAACGGAAAACATTTTGCTCTGCTAAAACTCTCCATCCTGGTGAACAACTCTCATATGTCAGGCTGATTGACAGAAAATGTTCATGACCTTAAAAACTGATTGCGAGCAGTTTGACATTTGCTTGACATCCAAAAATCTAATATCTCCCTAAGATGGAGCTGACATTTTGGACTTGTGATGTTTACTTACTATTTTATTGACACAAACATGCCTGAGCTGGGCTGTCATTCAACAACATACGAAAAGCAGCACAAAAAGTATCCAACGCCACTGCAAAAACTCTAAATCTTACCAACTATTTCTGTCTAGTTTCTTGTTCAAATACTTTAGTTTTGACTGTTTAAGTGCAGCAACTTGAAAGTAACTTTTCAGCAAGATATAGAAATTTGTTTTCAGTTAATATTTATTTAGTTTTACTGTTTAAACTTAGAACATGGAGAAAATGTCTTGATAAAGTAAAAACTAAACTCATCAATATTAAGGATTTACTGACTTAACACAAGCAGAAAAGTTACTTGTCAGTTTTATCTTATTTGCAGTAGAAACAAAAAAAAGACATAGTAAGATTTTGTGTTTTGCAGTGTTGAAAACGTTTGTTAAATTTGACAATTCTGGATAATTAAGAGTCAAATGTGACTCAGTTAAGCAAATAAAGCATTAATAGTAAAATAAAATGATAAAAACACTGCAAAAAATGCCTTTCCAAAACAAGTAAAAAAAAAAGTAGAAAATAAGACATTTTTCCATGTTATAACTGAAATAATCTGCCAATTGAACAAGAAAATAAAGAAATTATTGACTTAAACTATTAACTTACAAGTAACTCTTTGCTGAAAAGTTACTTGTAAGTTAGTTTTGTCTTATTTTAAATATAATAAGATATTTTCAGTAGAAACTAGAGAAAAATACTTGGTAAGATTTTGTGTTTTTGCAGTGTCACAGTTTCTGTCTTTCTACTCACCTTTGATTCGACTAGCCTGAAGAGTAAACAGACACAAGGTGAGAAATACTCCTGACTTTAAAAGCATGATGGGCTGAATTATGTCTCTATCACTTCCAAAGAGCTCATGTGTGAAGAAAAGGTGCCAAACAGAAAAATCCAGAATCTCTTGATGCCAAGTCCATCAGGAGGCGGTGGCGTTTCCCATCAGGCAGACTGCTCTGCTCCTGCGTTTGTTCCCCAGAGCGGCTCCTGGTGCGGCTGCATGGACGGACGGAGCCTGAGGGAGTGAGGGAGGAGGAAGGGGAGAAGTTTGGGTCTGGGGTTTCCTTTGTGCTGCCAGGGTGCCAACAGTGAAGAGGTTAAAAAAGCAGGCTGTGTTTTCGTTCTAATCTCTTTACCTTCTTGTTGCCGCTCGTAATCCCTGCTGGGCCACGTGGTCGCTCGCTCACTCTCATCCTGTTAGTTACCGTCTGGACCCTCGTCTGTCTTTTCAACAAACTTGGTGTTTTCACACTGAATCAGAAGCTTAATTACAACTTCAGAGTCGTTTTTTAAATCCGTAAAGTTTTCTTCAGTTTATTTCGATAAAATGCTGCATGGTTTGTGTACAGTTGAGCAGGTAAGGCAAAAAAGGAATACTATGAAATATCATTTGTTTCTACCCTGCAAAAACAAAAAATTATATCAAGTTTCTTGTGCAAATACAAAAGCTTGTTTAAGTCAATAATCCCTTAATATTGACAAAAATGTACCAGTTCCACTGGCAGGTTATTTCAGTTATAACCTGGGAAAAATGTATTGCATAATTGAAAAAAATCTATCAATGAAACTAGTTATTTTTCAACAAAATAAAGGAATTATTGACTTAAAACGAGCTCCTATATCTTGCTGAAAATTTACCTATAAGCTGGCTTTGTTTTGTTCAGAGTTTACTAAGATATTTGCTTTAGAAACAAATCTGGTACGATTTTATGTTTTTGCAGTGCAGCTGAGCCGTAAAGTGCAAGGAGCTTTAAAACCCCTCAGTGTGTTTTACCATCAAGCCCAACTGTTCCAGTAAACCTGGCCAGTTTATGACCTCAATCCTTCAGGATTACAGTCGGAGTCACACATCAGGTCTCCGCTAAGCTTTAAGTCAGTAGTTTGAAGGTGAAGATCAGGAATAAATTTAACAAATCAGTTCAAGATTAGTTTTAAAGATTTGTGAAAATGAGACTTCATCTGTTTGTCTAGAAGGTAAAATTTTCTTTACAATGAACAAAATTGGCCTAGTTCAATCAAATTCAAATGCAGATGACAAAATCAGCTTCAGCCTTAAAGCTTTCCAGCATAATTAGCTCTTAATGTTACATTTTATGAGCTGCTGACTCTAATTACCTAACATTCACAGTTGAACTATAAATAAAATGCATTTTGCTACAACACTAGTTGCTACTCTGTTTACCGCTGGAGATTTTAAATAAAAAAACAAGAAATATAAACATCTTACTAAGAGATGTAAAAGTGTTATCTTTGCCACACTATTTTCTTCCAGGCTCTGGAAAGCAGAGGACATGCAGGCGTCAGGGTTAGCGATCTAAAATTTGAGTCACGTTAGCCGTCAAACACCACTTACACGTCTTTGGGAATATCCACTCAGGGCTGATTATCTCTGTGATCTAATAGACCTTGAGCAGCAGAAGTGTCACTGTCAGTGTGCTAAGTGCCTTTTGCTCACATCATCCTGGAACTTGGCACCAGCAGCAGAGGTTGCATAACCTATTATGCAGATCAGGGCTTGCACAAACAGGTTCAACACAGCCTGGATATCCTTTGGTCAGAGAGCATATTTAACCTCAACAACATGCTGAGCTGAGTCATGAAGCTGGGTTTTAACTCTACTAACAGAGGGTTTCTGAATCCTACGAGGGGTTTAAAGTGTGCCCTGTTTCCTAAAGATTACCAGCTGTAAAGTAAAGCAAACTATAAACTACTGGCTAAGTGGATCTGTGGAGCTTCTGCAATGGATCTTAATATTTTTTATATATAGATAGATAGACATTTACAAAATGCAGATTTTAGCTTTGTTTTTTGGGGGGTTGGGGGGTTTGCATGAAATAAATCTCATTTTGAATTTCCACAACAGAAGGATACAAGTATCACAAACAATGCAATCATCCCTAATCAAAACCATTTTCTACATATTGGAAATCCTGAAAGACAATGTCTGGCAATCATTTTAATCCTAAACTCAATCACAGCTGTGGAGCTGAACAATCTGCTTCTGAATGGTCCAGAAAAATAAATATGATATGCAGGTTTTTCAAAGTCAGGAACAAACCTGACTAAGAGGCTTCACATGTTAAAGTGATTTCAACAGGAAACCCTTCACTGTAGCTGAATTAAAACAATTTTACAAAGAAGAGTGAATGACAAATTATTCAGATAATCTAAGAAAATTAATACAAATACACAGAAAGCACAACACTAAGGAAATAAACATATGACACATTGCAATGATTAAACTAATGAGGATAGATAACAAAAAGAAAACCAAGACAACACTAGAAGAACATGACAAAATACACATAAATTGAGAAAAATAAAATCAATGTAGGCTTAAGAACAAGCTATAAAACTCGACATAAACCAGCAAAACTAAACCTAATGAGCAAGGAGTAAAAGAAATTCAACAAAATGTGAAAAGACATTAAAATAAAACAGAAAGAGAATAATCTAACACACAAACAGAAATAACCTAGATTAACTATTCAGGAAGTGGAACACCATAATAACCACCAGGAAGAAATAATATTGCAAATAACATAAATAACCTGTGACAAAAACCACAAACAGAAAAACCCAAATACCTGAGAAATCAAGATCATTTCCAGCTAAAACAAACTTCTGATGGCAGCTGATCTGAAACATTTCAGTACGACCACAAAGCAAAAACAGAAGAAATATGAATTTTTCATTCCCACCTTCTTTAACGAGAACAAACAAATATTCAAAATGTTCAGTTTTTGTATGTCTTCTAATTAAAAAAATATTTACTGTATTTATAGTTTTTTTGATGAAATTTGCATCTCATGGCCAGAAGAATCATAAATCAAACAAAAAACAAATTAACTAACAATTATTTATGAATTTATCCATTTGTGGTTTTAATTATATTTTACCTCCTGTTTTTGTTACTTATGTTACATCCTCAGGAATATCTGTGGTGTTTTTAATGGGATTTGCTCGTGTTGATCATTTGTCATCATGTTGACTCAGATTCTGAAAACACCAACAGAGGGCAGCATGGTCAACGTTCCTGGTAGAAGGTCAACCTGCAGATAGTTACTGTTAGAATTAAAACTTTAAGTTCTGCATGTTTACACAAGTAAACATTCAGAAATAAACATCTTATCTAGAACAAAATACACTGGAAGCAGGGAAAATAGAGATTTTCAGAAAAATATAGTGACTTTTTGATAACTAGAATTTGCAACAAGTCTGTGAGCACTGTAAAAATTTAGGGCTGCAACTAGCGATTATTTTAGTAATTGATTATTCTGATTAGACTAATCAGATAGAAGAAAAATTGCAACATTCTCCAGATTTTTCATTTAAGCATTTTTTTATACAAAATTAGAATTTCATTAAAAAAATGCAAACAAAAAAAATAATTAAATTTCTTTTTAAAATAAGAAAATGCACATGTTATTGCCTAAAATGCAACAACATAGCATTTCATTAGTGTATTTGAACCAGGTGAAGCTACACTGCAAAAACTGAAAATCTTACCAAGTATTCTTAGTCTAGTTTCCAGTGTAAATATCCTACAATTATTCCTTAACATTAATGAAAACTACTCGTTTCACTGGCAGATTATTTTATGGGAAAAATATCTAGTTATAAATTAAAAAACCTGCCAGTGGAACTAAAACTTTTCCATCAATATTAAGGAATTATTGACTAAAATAGCCCCATATAGTTGTTGAAAACTTGAGTTAGTGTTTGTCTTATTTTAAGTGTACTGAGATGTTTGCACTAGAAACTCAACCAAAAAGTCTTTGAAATATTTTGTGTTTCTGCAGTGAAAGTAGTGAGAATGATCCGTTCTGTCTTTGTTCTCCAGGCGAGGTGCCGGGTGGACACCCAGCGGCTGCCTCCAGCAGTCTGAGCTCAGGGGAAAATAAAAAGTCTGGAACAAGGAAAAAACAGCTGAAACTCCTGTTTCCGCTCAAAATGCAGCAGATTATCATGTTTTCTGCTGGCTTGTTTCATATCATCCCCTTGGAAAAGATGGGTGCTCAGGAAAGACAGCAGGGGAAGTACGGACATGGGAAAGGAAAGGAAGAAGAGCATTTCAGACAGACATGAAAGGAAGAAGTGGAGAAACAAACTTGGAAGAACGGTGCTGCATATGGCGGGGGAACAAACAGGAGAAGGAGGTCAGGTCAACCGACTGAACATCAGGGATGCTTTTCTGCCCCTGCTGCTAATCCTCACCTGTTTACAGCAGCATGGAGGCAGCATGAAAACCTCTGACACATTTAAACTGTGGCAACAGTGAAAAGAGGCATTCATGAGAACATGACTTAAATTTAGAAACTGACCTGCCAATCAAATTATCCAACACAGCAGCATAGATTGATCTAAAAATGGCATAAAATTGGCGATTTGTATTCCTGTTCCTGCTGATTTTGGGCTTCCTTTTACATGAAGTAGGTCAGATTTTAAAGGTGATCCACTTTGGTTCCTTGAATAGGTCAGAACATGGGTGAAACAAAACATGTTCATGCATTTTTTTGCACAAAATCATTCTTAAATAATACGATTTTCTGCTCAGTTCTATTTTCAGCTGTTTTAGAGCATCTTGCCACTTTAAATCCAAGTACGCTGCTGCTGGCCACGCCCCCCACTCAACATTTACACTTGCACCTGAAAATGGCTGCAAAAAGATGTGCAATTATATTACAGCACATCTCTGAAAAGCATTAGTGGAGCCTTCTGCACAACCAACAAGAATGCAGCAAGTGGTTTCTGGATAAAATGATTGGCAGCCATTTTCTTAAAAACCTGAGTTTTCTCTTACCAAAAAGGCCGATCGTCTTTTCATAACATAAAGAGCTACATTTTTCATAGTATGCTGCATTAAAGACTGACTGAAAAAACAGAAATGTGTGGTTTTCTAACATTAATAAACTTAGATACATCTACAAAATATAACAAAATAAGATCCTGTCAACAACAAAACACTTGTCTTTTCCAGTAGCCATTGTATAGCATATGTGCAATAAAAGCAATAAATCTACAATAAATCTTTGACGAATTTTAAATTAATATGAATTGCAATAATATTTTGTTTCAGTTTTTGCATCAAGTATTTTGGAACTGAATTTGAAAACCAGCTGACCAAACATCCTGGAGCTTCGTTTGGTTTGCTAGCTAACAGGCTGGGCTTTGCTGGGGTTACTAGGTGAAAGTCTGATTACAAAAGTTTTTGAAACAGCACATTTTCCATACACTAAAAAATATTAACTTATTGCCAAAATACTGCTGGATGAGTTTTTTAAACTCATGTGGAGAAACAAACTGTTTTTAGAAGCAGCTGAGACCCAAATTAAAGTACAAAAATGTTTAAAACAAGAATTTTAAAAACTGAAAATGAGCTGCTGAAGCTCTCCAAAGACCAGATTTCTCCTTTTTAGTTTAAAGAGACTCTGCTCTGCTGAATTTTAAATTCTGACCATTATGCACCTTCTTATTCATGGAAACATCCAGATAAGAAAATGAAACCTGTCAATCATTTCACATCCATCCTGGCATAGTAATTTTCCACAAAGAGAGATCAGTTTTATGAAAATAGCCTCAGATCAAACTTAGCTTTTTCTCTTTATAACGCTGCCAAAGCTGAGACAGGTGGAGTGAAACCACCAGGTAGATCAGAAAAGGCCCAAATCAATTCAATCGGGTTCCCCACCATCACTTCACAGGCTTGCAACATTTAGGTTTAGGTGATTACATGGACAACATGCTAAAATCATGTCAAACCAATTACTTCTAAGACATTAAATGTGTTTAGTTGAAGAAGCAACCAAGACAGGGCTTAAAATTTTCGCTGTTACTATTTACTTCATCCTCAGATGGTTTGGCATCTGCTGAAAACTTGTCTGTGTCTTGAAAGGAGAGAAAGGTGACCTGGATAAGCAGCTGAAAGTGGAAAGCAGCACGCTCGGTAAATAAACTCGTCTGCATCCTCCTCCTACTCGCTCTGTGATGATGGCTATAATTTGGAGGTGGAGGAGGTGGACGTTGTTTGGTTCGGCTGGCGCCACAATTTCTATAAAGGTTTAATGGAGCTGAGAGTCTAGGAACATTTCTGAAGCCTTCCTGCTTAGCTGTTTGATTCCCCAAAGGGAAAAAGAGACAGATATTATAATTTGAGGAATTAAAAAGTGCTTTTATTATATTCACTTTGGCTCTGAGAATGAAGTTGTAATAATATGAGAATAAAGTCATAATAATGTGAGAATAAAGTCATAATAATATGAGAATAAAGTTGTAATAATATGAGAATAAAGTTGTAATAATATGAGAATAAAGTCATAATAATGTGAGAATAAAGTCATAATAATGTGAGAATAAAGTCATAATAATGTGAGAATAAAGTCATAATAATATGAGA
>NW_015115808.1:34583-37929 GCF_001443285.1 Poecilia latipinna
TTTTCCAACTTAACCAAAAGCAACGTATTGCTGTGTTTTTCTGCCAGTTGAGCTGTTGAAGGATGTAAAGTCGATGCCATCCTCCACTGACCTGCTTCCCGCTGACTAACTGGGGCGGTTCCAGTCGGGTCCTTCCGGGCCGGGCCGATCTCTCACAGGGCTTTGGGAGCGCAGATGTTAAGTCAATATGTCTGCCGTTATTCTGCTCATTGATCTGAGGTTTCTTGGGTTAGAGTGTTTGAAGCATGAAACGTGGTGAAGATGATGGCAGCTGGTCGACTCAAAACTTCAAACAACAGGGTGAAACATTCAGGGCCCGATTTCTAAATAAAATGCACAGATTGAGGTAATTAAGGCAATGAAAAAGTGAAGCTAATGGAGAACAACAATCGCTCCTGTTAATGTCTGCCTCCCAACGGAAACGTAAAGTTCAGTGGGCCTGACCTTTGAGCTCAAATGTCAGCAGAAAACAACACGTCTGACTGCCAACAGTTTTTGTTCCCATTACACATCGGATTATTTGTTTGCTTTGTGGTTTGTCTGTTTACAGTCTGGACATCTGCAGTTATGGGGCACCGTTTGTAAAATTACACAGTAAAATACTAACAGCAATAACTTTTTTATTTAGTCTATCAGAGAAAAAATGGGTGCCCTTTTTTATGTCATATTTTCACCAAAAATTCAAACATTTATAAATATCAGACTTCCAAACTAAATATTTAATTCACAAGCTAAATGCTTAGTTTGCAAACTAAATATTTAGTTTCTAAACTAAACATTTAGCATTTGAATTAAATATTTAGTTTGCGATTCACATTTATAAATTCTTAGTTTATTCGGTTTATAAACAAAATATTTAGTATGTGACTTAAATATTTAGTGTGCAAGATAAATATTTAGTTGTCATTTATAAAACATTTCTTTTAAAATTTAAAATGAATATTTAGTAAATACTCAGTTAAACATGTATTTTGGTGATTTGGGTGTAAATCCACACCCCAAGCTGTGACGCCATGTTACCTCTGGAGGATTCTAGAATAAATGTATCTCCTACAAAAAGCCAAAATAAATCCTGTTTCCAGTTTTCTACGAGCCAGGTAGGAAACAAACAAGTGGAAGAAGATTCTCTGCTCAGATGAAACCAAAATAGAACTAAATTATTGGCAGACTAACACTGCAAATAATGGGAATACGCCACTTCCCATGATGCATGATGATTCCCTGATATGTAAATGACAGCAGTAGCATGAAGACCTGCAGCTGCAGCAGCAGCAGAAGCCATTTCTACAAAATGTTATTCAGGAGGACAGAAAACAAACGGAAAACACGTTTTTCAGATTTTCTGCTGTTGAATCATTTGAAAACGTGTTTCAATCATAAATTCCCACTGAAACACATTGAAGTTTGCAGTTTCAAGGTGAGCAAACGCAGAAAAAAATTCAATAACTCCTTTTGCAAGGCGAGTTATTGTTGTACTGAGCCAGTTGTGGTGGACAGTTCCTGTTGTTGAATGGAGCGGTGTATTATTAGACGTGTAGGTGAGCTGGAGGAGAAACTAATGCAAAGTGCTGTGAACCTTTAAACACTATAAGGCCGCTGAGATGCTGTAAGGAAAGAAAATAACACACACTACTGAAGGTTAGGCTTTAACACACAAGTGATAAAATGCAGGAAGCGGCTGAGCTGTCTGTGGCTGTAAAAGAGGAACTTAATAGCTTCACCTTCACTGGTATTCTAGATTAGAATCATATTAATTATGTAAACTTTAATCTATCAGTGCTTTCCAATAAAGATGTTCATAATCTGAAAAGTGTTGCAGATTGACTTAAAATGTACATTTCCATCAGAATCTATGAAGTTCGATGATGTTAGATAAAAGATTACTGAAAGTTATAACCAGATGTGGCGTTTCATTGTTTTGCAGCCGTTCTCTCCAAAGCCGTCTAATAGATGCTTACTGCGTTTACTAACCACCAAGGTCAGCTGTGGTCGCCCAGCCCTGCTTCGTCATTAAGAGCAGGTGGCCTCCATTTTTCAGGTGATGAATAGTTTAAACCTTCCCTAATCAGAAAGGGTGAAACAATAAAGCTGCTAACCAAACTACATGCAATAAATTCATATTTTACAGCTTCGTCATCAATGTGTTTGGCCTCGGTAAGTGTTGTCCTTCACTAGCCGTCAGATGATCAAAATAAATAAACAAAGCGATATGATTATTGCACGATGCAATTGTTGTGTTTGAATAATCAGATAATGTGCTCTGCAGCTGCTGCTCATGAGTCTTTCAGTAAATCACAAACCCTTTACTGAGCATAAAAAATGATTCGGTTTCCTCCGGGTGACTCATGCGCTGGAAAATTGTCCCGCTGCTGCACGACTGAACAGCAAAGGTATCATTTCTGATAATACACATATTTATGAGTTCTCATTTTGTTTAACAAAGTTGGATATTTTCCCAAACACCTGATGTATGGAGACCCATTCTGGCCGATTGAACTCTGGTACTACAGGTGGCTACACTGCAAAAACTCAAAATCTTAACAAGTAATTTTCATCTAGTACAAAATATCCTAGTGCACTTGAAACAAGACAAAACTAACTTTTCATCAGGATGTGAGAGGCCTAAATACTGATGAAAAAGTGCTGGTTCTGCCAGAACATGGAAATTTTTAATTTTTTTTTTTGTTTTTGCAGTGTATCATCAATATGAATGTTTTTGTTTTTATCTGAAACATTTCAGTTTGACAAAAAAAAGCAAATGTATGAGGGAGCAAATACTTTTTAACATCAGTGTAAGCATTGCCAATAAAAATCTGTTAAAAAATGAAAATTGTTCTCCGCTGTCGTCTGATTGGAACTGATAAAGTTTAAACATTTGGAGAGGGTGCACTTTCTTTCTTTTGGTAAATTTTCTGTAACTTGAGTTACTTTCTGCACATGAACATCTATAAATAGCTCATTAAGGGAAACTTTAAGTTAGGATTTTCTCTGCTCAATCTCTGTTTTATGTTAATCTTTTCTTGGCTTTGCTGCATTTTTAATCTGTTCTTTAAATAATAATTTGTTTTATGTCATAAAAAACTGAACATTTTGCATCATTAATCTTGTTCAGCACAAGAACATCAACACAAACAATTATTTCAGGACAATAATCTTCTCTAGTTTCTAGCGAAAATATCTTAGTACTTGAAATAAAACAAAACTGACTTACAAGTAACTTTTCAACAAGAAAAATGAGCTTATTTTTAATAAATGATCCCTTAATATTGATTAAAAAGTGTTACATTCACTGCCAGATTATTTCATTTATAACAAGACATTTTTTCTGTCATAGGTGAAATAACCT
>NW_015115808.1:41327-56345 GCF_001443285.1 Poecilia latipinna
TAAAAAGTTAGGATTTCTGCTTTACTTTAATATTTTCTTGGTTTTGATGCGTTCTTAATCTGGTCTTTAAATAAAAACTTGTTATACGTTATGAAAAACTGAACATTTTGCATCATTAATCTTGTTAAACACGACATCATAACAATTATTGCAGGACAATTTCAAATTCTGCTCCATTTTCCAGCCTTTCTGTGCAAGTCAGACTAGTTCTCTAAGGAAGAGCTTTGTTCAAATATACTCATCTTTCATGCATATTAAAATTCTCAAACAGAAGCCCATGGGGAGGGGTGTGTTTATGCGTTTGCTGACATTATGAGGGCAGAAGAGCTTTTCCCACCATCATATCTCAGTGATATCTGACAGCTGCTGATCAAATAGATGTGTGCTCCTCCCAGAGGGAGCCGAGCAGAGAAATTAGACGGACTGGAAGTCGGTGGAGAAACCAAACAGTATGAAAATGAAATCTCCTGTTTTCATTCTTCATATTTTCCCAAAGCATTTAGAGCCACAAGACGTTGCTTAATATGATTTTGCCATCATTTTTATTATTCTGAGGGCAGTAATCTCTCATTTACAGACATTAAAAAGCTTTTATTTCACAAATTTACACCACAATATTTAGTTTTTGAATAAAGAGAAACATTTTTTCTATTGCACTTCCCTTCAGGTGGGACTCTGCAGCTGTAAGGTTTTACATACAGGTTCACACATGCTCAGTAAAACAGGAGGCTGTTTGTTCAGCAGAATTGAAGTCATCATGGCACTCAGCTTGGCAAATATCAGATGAAGTGTTTTTTTTTGTTTGACATCGATTTTATGTGAATGTTTTCCTGCTGCAGGGTGCAGCCTGCAGGCGTTTGGTTCTGTTATTTTTCTCCGTTTTCTAACCAGATGATCATTGAGTGCAGCAGAAAAGCAGGCTGTGATTGTGATCAAAACAAACGCAAACCTTTGGATTACTTTAACGATGACATTTACAGGATGTTTTCAGGTTTAAAAGGCATCAACCAATCTGAAAAAGATCAAAATAGACCAGATTTTCCTGTGATTAGCACCAATCAATGGTCAATATCTCAAATAAAATGTTCATTCGGCATCAATCAGCAGCATGTTCTGTTGTGCAGCTTGTTGAATTTCATAAATAAAAATGTATTAAAGGTTATTAATACATTTTGTGATGCATGAAAGTGGGTAGTTTTGGATTACACTCAGATTAAGCTGGATCTGGGTTGATTGATGCATTTCTTGAGACACTGAGCATTATTAGAACATTTAATTAAAATAAATCTGTTTTATTGAGCCAAAAAACACAGAAAAGGCATCAATCAATGTGAAAAATACCAAAATCGACCAGTTTTTCCTGCTGGTTTATCAATGGTCAATTGATCAATGGTCAATGTGTGAAATAAAATGTTCATTCAGCAACAATCAACAGCATGTAGACGTATGCACCTCATTGAGTTTGATAAATAAATAACATTAGAGTTCCCACTATTTTTAAAGCACAATTTAAAAAAATAAATGTTCATCTGAGCTGATGAATCCTGTTAGTGTGGAGGAACAGACTGATTGATGACAGATCTTTGTTTGAACATTTAATTAAAATAAACCGCAGAAAGTCACAGAATGTTCCTGATCTGGGCTGATAACCGGAACCAGAACCGGAACCAGAACCAGAACCGGAACCGGAACCATAACCGGAACCGGAACCGGAACCAGAACCAGAACCAGAACCGGAACCGGAACCGGAACCGGAACCGGAACCGGAACCAGAACCAGAACCAAAACCGGAACCGGAACCGGAACCGGAACCAGAACCGGAACCGTTCCCTTCTGATCCATATTCACACACTGATGAAAATAGTGACTCATTCCAGAAAAGCAACTTTCAGTCCCATTATCTTCTTTAAAATCTGCTCAAATTCATGATAGATCAAAATAGATTATCCTACATTTTATTATACGGCTGCAAATTATAAGGATTTTTTTTTCCTCTTTGTGATTCACATTATATTTCTATTCCTCTTGTAACTAAACCTGTACGTGGCTCCTTTGCCATTCCATCCCTTTGTAGTCTTGGAAATGTGCTGCACATTTTCATCCACAAACCACAAAGTAATTATTTTATGTTGCACACGTTTACTGTGTTGTGGAAATATGATAATATGACTCCAACAAAGGTAGCAGGAGGTTTCATAGGGGTCATAATGTGTCATTTTTTCCAGTCCCTTCCTTCATAATGTATCCGCCTGCTGCCATTTCCTCCCTTCCTTCTCCCATTTCATAAACAGTTTCATATCCATGTTCCTCAAACACTCGGAATGAGTTTATTCTTGGCTGTAGTTTATTATTTTCATTATTTAAAGTGATAAAAGGTTATAAAATTGGCAAAATTCCTTGTGTAAGTTAATCGTTTGTCAATTCTTCTCCATTCTACGGAAGAGAATTAGGGCCACTGGAAAAAACAAATCTGATTTAAATCTCAGAATTCTGACAGTTTTTCTCAGAAGTCTGACTTTAATCTTCTGAAGCCAAAAGTCAAAATTCTATTTAAAAAAAATCTAAATTCCACACCAAAATTTGGAGGAAAAAGTCAAAATCTTTAGATTAAAGTCAAAATTCTGAGATTTAAGTCAAACTTCTAGAATTCTGAGAAAAATGTAAAAATTCTAAGAAAAAACATCAAAATTATGACAAAAAAGTCAAAATTTTGAGGTTAAAATCAGAACTTTGAGATCAATTTTGTCAGAATTCTGAGAACAATTTCAAAATTCTGAGGAAAAAAGTCGAAATTCTGAGAAAGAAAATCAAAATCCTGACATAAAAGTCTAAATTTTTTGATGAAAGTCAAAATTTTAAATTAAACTCAGAATTCTGAGATTAAGGTCCAAATTCAACATCTAAATGCTGAGAAAACAGTCAATTCCTTAATTAGTTCCCCTGATCCTCTTTCTTGCTATTCCCAATATTTTAATATATTATATGACCCTTTATGACCTCAAGTGACTTCCTGCTTGTAGATATTTTTACTGCATTCATGCATTTCCACACAATAATAAACAACAAAATAAATAAATAAATTCTGTACCAGAAAGAAAACAATTGAGGTCTGAAATGGCAAAATGGTGAAATAATCAGCAAATAATCAAAATAAATAGAACTGGATTGGCCGTATGGCTTTTTGAATGACGTGTTAAATCCATGAATCATCAAAATATTGAATTACTCCGAAAAATAAACGTATCCGTCATGCCATGTCAGTTTACAGGTATGAAACGAAACAGTTAGGACGAAATGACAAGAAAGGTTTTGTGTTTTATACATATATAAAACAAGCATTTAGTTTGGAGGATCAGTTCAGGACCTGCAGCATCTGAAGCGCACTAGTTTCTGGAAAGCCTTCTTGAAATCCTCGTTGGACATGGTGTAAATGATCGGGTTAATCAGAGAGTTCAGGTATCCCAGCCAGGTGAAGAAGTCGAACAGCTCGGGGTTCAAACATGTCTCACATGTGGCCACCAGCAGCGTGTAAATGAAAAACGGAAGCCAGCAGACGATGTACGCGCCGAGGATGATCCCCAGAGTCTTGGTCGCTTTTCTTTCCCTGGCCGCGGAGATGCGCTTTTTCTCCAAAAGCGCGTCGGACACCGTGACTTTCACCTGGTTCTCGCTGGTCGACGACCCGGTGTCGCTGGACGGAGTGTCGTGCCTCGCGTACTGCAGCGAAGTCGTGGACGCCACGGATCCGGGAGAGTTGGTGACCAGGTGCGCAGAGGTCAGTCTCTTCCCGACCTTTTTTGGAGACTGTTTCAGAATGCGCTTCCGGGCCTCCACGTAAATCCTCCCGTACAGCACGATGAGCAGCAGGGTGGGGATGTAAAACGCCCCGAAGGTGGAGTAGATGGTGTAAAAGATGTGGTCCGTGTTGACGCTGCAGCTGGTCAGCTCCTCCGCCTTGACCTGCCTCCAGAAGAGAGGCGGCAGGGAGATGGAGATGGCGATGACCCAGGCGGTGGCCACCATCCCGGCCGCGCGTCCCGGCGTGCGCTTCTTGGAGTACTCCACCGCATCCGTGATGGCCCAGTACCTATCCAGCGCAATTACGCACAGATGCAGGATGGACGCGGTGCAGCAGGTTATGTCGGAGGAGAGCCAGATGTCGCAGACGATCTGGCCGAGCGTCCAGCTGTGGATGACCGTGTACAGGACGCAGATGGGCATCACCAGGATGGACACCAGGAGGTCGGTGACCGCCAGCGACGCGATCAGAAAGTTCGCCGGAGTTTGCAGCTTCTTCGACTGGGAAATGGTTGCGATGACGAAGGCGTTGGAGAGCGTGGTGGCGAGCGTGATGAGCGACAGGACGGCCGCCAGAGAGATCTGATAGGCGAGGCTCTCTGCGCTCTCAGGTAGGAGAGAAATGAAGCTGTCATTGGAGGCGTTCACCGGCTGAGTCGGTTCCAAAAGCTCCATCACTTCTTCCACTTTTACTTCACCCACTGATGCGGCCATCCGGTCAGAGAAACATAGAAACTCGTCTTCATTGTTTCTTTTTTATTCGTATTCGGCTGGAAAAATGTAGAACCAGAAGTCCATACATCTTTTCCATTATTAATTAAGTAATTAATTATTATTATTATATATAGTTTTTAATCCACAAAGTCAATTTCTAACTGCGATCGCGCTGAAAGAGACAGAAAATGTTGGAGATTAAATGTCGATCCGGATGTTTTAACATCTGGGAGGAAGTCGCAGTCGATCCGCATGAAGGCCAGATGTTTTCCAGAGTTGTGGCTCCTTGGGCCCCTTGTGGCTGAATGGAGATCCGAGCTGATGACTCGTTTTATACTCTGACATCAAACAAGCGCAACTGATCACAACCTGTTTCTCTCTCTCTCTGGAGGAGAAGGATCTCCGCTGGGTCATAGCGCCCACTGTTTCCATCTGGATGCAGTTCACCAGTCAAGAAAATAACATTCCTCTGACATGAGTTCTTCAGCATATTTGAATGTTCAGGAGATAGAAGAAAGGAGGAGCACATTTCCGCCAAAAATATTATATTAACATTCTAGGAATATTTCTGAGTTTGAACAGGTGATAATTTTCTATAAAATGTTTAAATTTTGGGATTAAACTCAGAAATTTTATTAGAAAAAACAAGGAGATGTCTGAGCTAGACAAGTCGAACATTTTCTAAAGAAAACTCAGAAATGTTGAGATTAATCTCAGAAATTTTATAGAAAAAACGGTCTGAGTTTCAAAAGTTATAATATGTTAGAAACAAAAATTCATGTTATTTTGATTAATCTTAAAAAAGTGTAAATTTCTAGAAAGATCTTAGAAATTTCTGATCTTGAAAAGTTGACAATTTGCACCAAAAGCCTAAGAAATTTTAAGCCTTATCTCTGAAATTTCTAGAAAAAAAACTGGAAATTTCTGAGCTTGAAAAGTCAAAAATATGCTAAAAAAAAGTCAGAGAGTTTTAGATTAACCAAAGAAATATTCTAGAAAAAACATGGATAGAGTATTTCTGAGCAAGATATGTAGAACATTTTCCAGAAAAATCTGAAATTTTGAGATTTTCTAGAAAAAAATTAATGTACAAATCTTCAAAAGTCAAAAAACTGCTAGAAAAAAAATCTCAGAATTTCTTTTTTTAAATTATTATTAATCGTGAAAATCCAAGAAAGTTCCAGAAAATACTAGGAGATTTCAATGGTTGAAAAGTTGAACATTTGCACCAGAAATTTTTAGACTGATCTCAGAAATTTCTTGAAAAACCTGGAAAATTTTTGAGTTTGAAAAGAAAAATTTGCAGTGCAGCTTCTATATCTGCACAAGAAAAATGTGTCAATATTATATTTCTGCCATTTTTACTCATATAATTGATGATTCATTTGTTTGATTATTTAGCACATAAATGTGATTAGAAGCCACATCTGTGCATCGATCCAGTCTGAAAGTTTAATTCCAGTTGTTTCTTACACAATGAGATGAAAAGTGACATTATTTTATTATTTTACAAAGTCGGGGATTTACATCCACTCTTCAACAACAGTAGTGTTTACATTTCAGTTTCTGGCCTTTATTTGCTCTTTTTCTGGGTAAGACTTTGTTTTATTGCAGTGTGGAATGAAACATTCACAGCTGCTGATCTGTTGCCAGTGTTGGCACGTCGGATGTGTGAAAGGAGCCGTCATTAACGTTGGCACTGGGTCACCAGCAGAAACACACCAGGCTGTGAACCTCCTGCTCTGATCAGCGCTCACATCGAGGCGTAACCAGATTCTCTTCCACCAACACTAAAACATCCTTCTTTTAATTAATCCTTTTGTTGCTACTGAGTGACTATAGATGAATATTTCACAATTATGTATAAACAGATGCTAAATAATCAAACTACGACAAGTTTTAATGTCTTTTTGGGGTTTATGTAACAGCTTTAATGCTCATGCATGAGTTACGCGGCGGCTGATGTTCTGTGTCAAAGTTTTGCAGAGAGCAACACCAAACCTTCCTGTAAGTTCATGATTGTACTCCTCGGCTGAGCCTGAGCGTCTGGCTCATCCGATGCACGCTCACTGACACACACTGACATGCCTGCTACGTTTTGTTTTCTGCTGCAGACACGAGTCCATCACAGCAGAGGACAAAACACAATAAATACACAAAAAAACTCAAAATTACAGGAAAAACTCCCACGGCTGCAAATAACAATAGCACTGATGCTTTCATCTTTATGTTTGTTTGACTAGAAAAAAATATATTTTAGTTCCCACTGGTGGAAGAAGGGGCAGGTTGATGGATTTTTTTTACATTATCAAGGAAACTTGGATACATGTCTATTAAATGGCAGTTCTTTTTTTTTTTTTACATCTTTTTCGATTGATTGATTGATTGATTGATTGATTGATTGATTGATTGATTGATTGATTGATTGATTGATTGATTGGATGTTACTACTGGTGGAAATGACAAAGAAGACAACAGGAAGTAGTCAGAGGATGTTTTTAATGACTTATCGGGTGAACAATCAGATCTTACCCAATCTTGATTTTAATTACATTTCTTATTTAATGGAAACAGTAATTGCGAAATTGTGTTTTTTAAACATTAGCAGGAATATTTACAAAGTTTTGCAGACATTTGTAATGGAAATGCAACCAATGACAATGTGATTGTGTTTCATACTCTCAAGATTTGTAGGCTATGATTCTCTGAAATGTAATTATATTTAAAATATTTATAGTTGAAGGAAATACAAGTGGCTTCTGTGGTCGTTTTTTGATTGAAAAGTTTCAGTGTGACCCACTTTGACAGCAGCAGCAGCAGCATGTGCCACTTTCAGAGGCTGTTGTGTTATCTGCCCTCATCTCCAAACACAGGGCAGAGCAGCGCGGCGCAGTAGACAGAGACCTCCAGTCTTACTCTGACCCCAAACTCCTATTTTTAGTCATTTAATAAGGGATCCAGAGAGCCTTTACATTTATAGTGTGCACTACATGAAGCTGCCGGTTCACATCATCAGTAAGAATCATTCAAAAATGTGAGAACTTTGGCGCTAGTTTTTGTTCCAAAGCCTTTTGGGTTTCGGTGACATACTGTTTTCTGATTGGGTTAGAACAAAGGTCAAGTTTTACCTGAGGTATTTCCTAAAGAGCTAAGATATGTTGGAAGATACAAATAGTTTGTCAGATTAAAAGTACATTTGAAAATAATAACCTTTAAGCAGCTAAACGACATGACAAACTCAGAAGAAAATGCTAATGTCCTAATAGCAGAGCTAATTTTTCATCTAGCATTTCAGCTAATTTTGAAAATATTTTCATATCATTTCATTCATCAATTAAATTGGTTCTCAAAGGTTTTTATTTGAATTAATGTCATCGTTTAAGGATTAGCTCCCAGTAGCGCTTTTGCTAACTTTCAAAATGTTTAGCATACTTAGCTATTCCTAAACACGAGCGTAATAATTTACCTGGTTGTTTTTGTAAACTTTCAGTTGGATAAAATTTGATGACTTAGCTTTGGTATTGGCTGTTAGAAATTCTTCAAGTAGTTCATATTTATGCTTTTGTTTTGAAGTCACTGAAGAATGTAGTTTTTGGAAAAAACTTTATTTCAAACAAAACACATACAGGAACAAAATAACATAAAAACATAGATATTATATTTAAGGTTATCATAAAACGTGTAAATGTCAAAATTAAATTGGTTCTCAGGGGGTTTGTTTAAATTAAAGTTAGTGGTTTAGGATTAGCCTCCGCTAGCTCTTTTGCTAACTTTGAAAATATTAGTATAATTAGCTTTCCCTATTCTAAACCAATCATTTACTTGGTTGTCTTTTTAACTTTTAGTTGTCTTAAGTTTGATGTCTATGTTGAAGTTTTGGAATTGACTGGGAAATTATTTGACTTGAAGTTAGCATTTCAGGATTAGCTTCAGCTAAATACAGTGCTGGTGTAGACCTTTAGCATTAGCAGAGCTAATGTTTATGATAGCACTACTAGGTTAGCGCAACTAATATTTTAGTTGGCGGTGCCCACTACTGTTAAAGATAATCAAATAGTTTACTGTCATGCTGTGTGCATTTGAGGAGGAGATAAGACTGCCACTAAAAAACTGCATTTCAAAGGTTTACATCTGAGGGAGGAGACTGACTATCAAGGACTCAAGGATGTGAAAACCAAAAGAGGAAAAGCCTGACAATAATCCAAGGGAAATAAATGCAAATGCACAAGAAACATGGGAATAAACTAAAATAAACTAAAAAAAAAAAAACTAAACATAAACGAATGGGACAGTCTGGCAACACATTAGTAACAATAATGAAACGGAGAAATAAATAGAATACTGCAAAACATAGAGCAGAAAAAAATCACATGGAAATTATGAAAACACAAAGATAAAAGGAATTCAACCCCAAACACTGCAGGGTCCTGACGATTATGACAGTTTAAAAAATCCCTGTACCAACAGATGGTAAATTATATATTTTTGAATAATCCAGACTGATGGAGGAACAGCAATCTCAGCAGATGGAAAATAACACAAAAAAACAATGTCATGTACATACTGTACCATTAACTGTGTGGGTGAGTGTCTGCAGAGAAGCCTGTCTGTGTTTTCCTTCTGCACAATGGATAAGATTATTACCTTTATGTATTAGTTTTATTCTGCTGCTGCAACTAATGGTCATTATTTTAGTAACTGATTAATCTAAGGATTATTCTGATGATTAATCTGATAAAAAAAATGGACACATTCTACAGATTTGTTTTATTTAACTACATAAGCCTAAACAAAACATTTCCATTTTTATAAGAAAATAAACATACACAGTTTGTTTATTGCATTTTATTGTTTAAATACATTAACATACTGTTCCTCTAGTGAATTTGAAGCAGGTGGAGCTAAAGCTAGGCTACCTGAGGAGTTTGGGGTAAAATATATTTACTGACGAAGATGTTAGTTTTTATCCTAAATGCAAAATTAGTAATGATTTGTTGGTTGAAGAAAGGTGAGATAGACGCAGTGGATCTAGGTAGTAGAGAAAACGATGGTTTAATGAGGAATATTTTTTTTCCTCCACACACAAACTGTTTATGTCGGCTGTTAGCAAATTATGCTAGTCCACAAAATGGAGAGCAAAAGTTTTTAGAAAACACAAGTCAGTTGTTCAGCAATAATTTAATACTTTTTTAAAAATAGTATCATCTGTCAAGGATTTATTACCTGACTGATGTGAATATAATCACAAAACTTTGATCTTTTTGAATTCTCCAACTAAAAATTAACCAAAGCATGAAAAAACTAAAACTACAACTAATAAAAACTAAAATAAAACTGAACAATATTTAAATAAAAATAACTAATAAAAACTAGCAAACACACTCTAAAACTCTAATTTAAAGCAAAATTAATTAGACAAACAAAAAGTCACAACAAATTAAAACTGAACTGCAACAAAAAACCACCTAAAAGAATTAAAAGCTCAAAAGTAAAGACATACAGACAAAATCTGGTTAATGCTGCTCAGAAGATCAAATAATCAGACTAAAGTTTTCAAATGCAGACACTATCTTGTTTGCTCAAATCAAAGTTAACAAAACCGCTAAAACCAAGTTTATTTATTGTGGTCACCTCTTTCTGCCTGCACCAATCGACAGCTGTAGAAGCTAAAGCAAATAGGGCAGAGCGAAAATCAGGACAGATCCCATGTCATTGCAAGATTTCACCCTCCCCTTCCTCCCGAAACCCTCGCTGCGGGGAACGGCTCCTTCTTATCCATGTGCTTATGAGATGAGACATGGGAGAAATGACCAAGCTGAGCAGCTAGGTCAGCCTCGTTTGGAGTCTGGGACCTGGAGGTCTACCAACAGCTGCGCACTTAAATCTGGAGTCTGATTTAGCACAATCTGCTTCACGCCTACCATCGCAGTACCTGACAAGCATCTCAAGGCTTCAGATGGGGATTCACAAACGTGCCTGACAGTAAAAAATACATAAATAACGAGTTATATGCTAATATGGAGCCCTGCAAAAGATCCTGCCCCTTCCTCCCTGCTCCCTGACAATGGTGGCTTTTCCAATGTAACATGATAAATCTTAAATACACGCCTGATATTTTAAACCTGGACTAGATTATTCTCAACTAACAGCAGAATAAATCCAAGTGTGTGATTTATGAAACCTTTATTGTTTGTGAAATTTTTAGCCCTCGTTTTGCATCTGCATCACATAAGAACTGAACTCTGAAATTTCATCATTTTTCATATTGTATAAAATTTTAGCCTTTTGCTTTCTCTCATAAAGATGCTGAAGGAAGTGAAAAATTAGGTGAAATTGCCCTCAATAATTCCTTAATATTGATTAAAAAGGCACTACTTCCCCTGGCAGATTGCTTCATGGGAAACATGTCTTGTTAAAGTGAAATAAGCTTCCAATGGAACTACTTTTTCTTAAATATTAATGAATTATTGATTTAAAACAAGCTCCTATATCTTGCTGAAAAATTATTTGTATGAGTCAGTTTTATCTTCTAGGATATTTCCACTAAAACAGCAGAATTACTTGGCAACGTTTTGTGTTTTTGCAGTGCTAAAGAAGCACAAATGTTTGTGGGTCTATAACTTCTGTGACACATTCAGTCATACAGTTACCTAAAAAAGAAGTAATAAATACTTCCTATCAGCACAGCATTGTGCTAAAACTGCCTGTTAGCATTTACATGCAGACTGTCCCTGCGTCCATGCTGCGCGGTTAGACGAGCAGAGAAGTGGAGCCAGCGGTCGTCTGCAGTGAAGTTGTGGGAGGAGCAGTGAGGGTGGAGGGGTTGGCCACGTCAGCCGGCCCCGGGAGCCACTGACGGACGCGGACAAAAACCGCCGCAGCGCCAGGCAGAAGCCTCGGCACAGAACACGGGGTGGACCCGGGCCAGGACCCAGCAGACCCGCCCACCGGCCAAGCCCACATCTCCCCTCCGCCTCACTGCGTCCACAAGGCTTCGCATCATTTAATGTAACCTTCAGACCGGGCTCGGCTTTACAGAGCGAGTGGAAAGTCATAGTTTACAGTTAGATTTTTTTATCAGCACAGATGAAACAAACAGGAAGTCACTCATACCAAAGAGAGACCAGTCAACCAGCTAACAGTCACGTTTTAGGACGGTGGGACGAAGGATCCATAGAAAACCAACACATGAAAGGCAGGACATGCCGACAAAAAAGATCCCAAACCAGGATTCAAACCCGGACATTCTTACTAAAAGACGCTGTACCTGCCTTATAGCTTTGAGTATATTCCACTAATGTTGAAAAAAAAAAAAACAATTGTAGTGTTTCCATTAAGTAAGAAACATAATTAAAATCACATGTGAATAAGTCATTTAAAATCCTCCTACAACTTCCTGTCGTCTTCTTCACAGTTTCTATGCCAGCAGCATCCTGTTGGTGATCATGTGACTTGTGATGTGAAAAAAGTGAAGCAGTTTTGTGAAATAAACCAATTTCAATACAGCCAAACCAAACCACCTCATCCTAACGTCAAAACGTCTCATTGAAAGGCTAGTTTGTTTTTCTAAAATTGCCGTATTTCCAGTAAATATTTGGTGAATGGAGACACAGCTGGTGCTACCTGTTACTGCTAAAATGATAATATACAAAAAAAGCCAACTGAAATAAAGTTTATTTTATACATTGCTTTTATTTTACTAATACAGGGATACATGTTGAAGTGAAACTCCCCTGCGAAAGCATAACTATACTGAGTATAGAGGTTAACGAAGGGCAGTAAGCGAGGTCAGGATCAGAGAAACACTGTTGCTAAATTATAAACTTCATTATATTTAGTGACTTTTCAGAATCCAGTGGTCAATTTTTATTTTAAAAAATCATGCTGGAGACAAATTTAGAAACTTTTTTTTGTGTCAATGGAGACAAAAAAAAAGTTTTAGGCAAAATGTTGCAGAACTAAAGAAATTTAACAAAAATGTCAAAATTCTGAGAAATATCAAGAACCCTAAATAACCTTAAATAACCGATGTAGACAGTTTATCAGAAAAGAATTAGATTTTGGGGTTAGTTAGACTTTTACTGTCCATTGTTTTATGTTTTATTTCTATTTAAAGGTGACCTAAATGCTTCTTAAACAGGTTAGAGTAGGTCTATGGGCTACACAAAACATGTTTATAAGAATTTTTACACAAAATCATTCTTAGATGCTGAGATTTTAATCTGCTCACTTCTGCATATTTTATTGCACAATTATATAACCGTACATCTTTGAAAAGCAGTAGTAGAGCCTCCTGCACAACCAACAAGAATGCAGCAAATTATTTCTGGATGGAAAGTCAACAACAAAACTATTTTCCAGCAGCCATTGTACAGCACATACAGCAGTAAAACCAGCTGACCAAACGTGCTGGAGCTCATCTTGGGTTGCTAGGGAACGGGCTAGGCTTTGCTGGGGTTGCTAAGTAACAGGCAGTGCTTGCTGATTTGTTACTTTACATTCCAGAAGATTTTGAAACAGCTCATTTACCAGACACCAAAAAAACATTAATTTATTGCCAAAAAACATCTGGGTGGTTTTATTTAAAGCGGTTGGTCTGTGTTTAGACACAGTAGAACTCCAAATGGAAGTACAAAAACATACAAAATGTGAATTTCACATAATAGATCCCCTTTTAAAACACATCATAATTTGCCAGCCTCGATTCTTCAGATAGTGTGGATGTTCAAGTACAATGAGAGAATAAAAAATAGGACACATGTTGACATGTTACAGAACCCATTTCTCTGCTCTGCGGCCGAGCCAGGTCTGATGGGATCTGGTGTTTTCTGCTTCGCCAATCAGCTCTCCAGCTAAAAATGTATTGAGAGAAAAGTGGGCTTCTATGTACAACTGGGGGCTTTCTGAGCACGAACCATCCAAATCGGACGATCGTATCATCAAACCCCTGCCACCATGTTGGGGATTGTGCTACTTTTTGGAGAGCTGTGTCCTATTTGTGCTTCACACTGCGGCTCTGCTCACTGGAACAGCAGCACATCCAAGAGAGGAGAGGCGGGAAATGTATACTAAATGCACCGAGTAAAGCTCTATTTTATTCCCTTGAGCTAAATACATGAGCTAAGTGTTGCTGATAACTGGAAACTGTAGTCTGACTCATTTTGACTTGACTGGAAGTCCATTTAGAAACTGAAGGTTCGTACAGGAAACTCACTTTAGGCAGTTATTAGTTTTAAATCTAAAGTGGCCACACTTTAAGTATAACAACACAAGTACAGAGTGTATTTTAAACAACAATATATGTCACACAGGCTAACATTAGTGTCAGCCATAAAGGTCTGTTACATGGAGATGGATAGAAAATTATGTCTGAGGCTACAACACCAAAACAGGCCTTAAATCTCAATTCCGATTTAAATTTTTTTTTTTTTGTGGATTCAGATTGATTGATTGATTGATTGATTGAGTGGTCGTTCACACTTCCAAATATATCCGGTTTACCTGATCTCCTGTGTGAACTGCAAACGACCTGAAAGTGCCCCGCATGCGCAGTAGAGAGCGTGCTCAATGTTTTGCCAGCTGCCAAAAAAAGAAGAAGTGCTCAGTGTTTGCGGAAGTAAACGTGGATGCAAATGGTGGAACGTATCTTACGATTTTGAAGTTGTCTTCCAACCGGAGGCATCAAATTAACAACTTAATCCTCATCATCATCCGCCATGGATGTTGTTTTTCTTCCCGCTTGCGCAGAATAATGACGTTTGTCGCATATCAATGATGTTCGCCGTACAGCCTGAAGTCACGTTTGAAAATATCAGATATGTATGGTTTTATTTATTACGATCCACTGTGATCGTAGCCTTGATTAACAATGACAATAGTAATAATTATAAAGCTCATGCAGCTCAGATGAATGTATCTGTGTTAGAAAACCTCTCTCTATTTGCATGCTTGGTGATGTTGCCGTGGTGACAAAAATCCTCTTTGGTCAGACAAGTGTGATAGCACACATTTGGACTGTGGGGTGAAGCTCTGTGGATTGTGAAAAGCTGCAGGACGAGCACAAGTCATCTGAAATTTCATCATCTTGTCAACAATGTTTGATGAATGAAAACGAAGCCTGTGGACGATCCTGAGGGGACATTACACCTCTTAGTATCCAGTGGAGCACTAACTGTGGATACTGCTGGGAATCACACAGCAAAGACCCTTCCAAGGGTAATCAGAACAAGGAAGTAGGAAATAAATTTAATGTAAGCATTAAATATAAATTTATATGTGGGGGGTGTTATTTGTAAAGTTACACTGTAAAAAATTAACATTAATAATTTGGGTTTGCACCATTTATTTAATCACTTACAAATATCACAATGCCAAAGTAAACATTTAGTTAGTAACCTAAATATTTAGCACCAAACTAAACATGTAGTTGGCAACGCTTATTATTTAGTCAGCAAGCTAATTAGGTAACACGTTGAGTTAGTAAAGCAGAACATTTAGTTAGCAAGT